>NW_027204826.1:13537726-13797067 GCF_024711535.1 Dipodomys merriami
CTCTCTCTCTCTCTCTCTCTCTCTCTCTCTCTCTCTCTCTCTCTCTCTCTCTCTGTCTCTCTCTCTCAGTCTCTCTCTCTCTCTCTCTCCCTCTTCCCTCCCTCTCTCTCTCCCTCTTCCCTAATTGAGAAATACACCACAATAGAATCCATAGAAATTTTCCAAAGTCAATAACTTTAAAAGACCAAGTTGGTCAGTTATCTCTGGTCAGCTAGATATTCTGAAACTTTACCAATTTGAATATCAATATCAATAACTTCTTATTTTTCCATAGAATTAGAAGGGTTTTTTTGAGTCTTTTTTTTACATTTTTACTTTTATTTTTTATAAAATGGTGAACTCAGAAAAGCTGGGGAAATTGCAGCAAAAGGCTTCTGGCTTTAGAATATTCTCTTATCTTCCCTCACAACCTCCCTCCCTCCCCCTTTTTTTAAGAGCAAAAAAGAAAGTGTTTTGTAAATAGAGATAACCAGGGAAGGTAGCTTCTTCTTTTTAGATCCGGAGTGTTCCTTGCTATGTAACACAGTATTTCTTGTCAGGACAGACAAAGCAAAATCTGGGGCCTAATGGTATCTTTCCATGCCTGAATATTGTTGCTTAAGTCAGCGTCTGCAAGACCTTTTATGCATCCTGACAGCTGATTGGGAGGAATCCCACCAACTTTCTTCAACTGTGCACTCATCCATTGGCAGCCGGCTCCGAGGGTTCCACATGAAATCCTCTTTAGATAAATTTATACTCACACAGGGTGATTAGCCTTGCAGCTTGGTTGGCTGGCTCTCTCGTGTGTTCTGTCTTGTTTTGTTTTAAAGCTAGACTTTTGTGATCCCTGTAACTTCTAGGAACTACCCCTTCTGCCATCTCTAAAACACATAGCTGATGGATGAGACGCAAAGCCTAAAGGAAAACTTAAGAAAAGAGAGAGAGAGAAAGAAACAAGAAAAGGAAGAGAAAAAAATGACTTTTTTTTTTCTGTCTCCAAAGATGACAGGTTGAATTTGACAACCTAATCTTTCGGGCTTGTCTTACTTACTGAAAGGCTCAAGTAATTGTTAAAGAGACCACCCTATAACAATCTTCATGCCAAACTTAACAGCTTTATTGCAACAAAAAACTTTCCCATTTAAATTTCCATGTGCTTTCTTTGCACACACCTTCCTAACTTTTCTGCTATACCACAGAACACCTTTTCTTTCTTCCTTTCTTTTCTTTCTTTCTTCCTTTCTTTCTTTCCTTCCTTCCTTCTTTCTTTCTTTCCTTCCCTTTCTTCCTTCCTTCCCCCCTTCTTTCCCAAAGATAGTTACGTCTTTCCAACTCAAAGGAAAACCTCTAGAGAAAGTCACCGAGGACAGGGTCCAATTTGTGAATTATTATTACCTCAGGGACCTGAGAAATCCAGTTTGTTATTAGTGGTGGCTGTGTCTGCTGTAAAGGCTGTTCATAACTAAAAGGGAAAGGGAATTTGTTAATCAGCACAATGTGATTTCCTTAAGTGTGTAACTGCGGTTTGTCTTCTGTTCCTGGCTTACCGCTTTCTGCCTGCAAATACACCTCTAGTTGTAGCCTCATTCCAAATTCAAATGAAAGGCACATCAACCAGAGACACAAAGCACACTTTCCTCTGGGCTCAGGGTCTAAGGGAGGGGGTTGGTAGGTTAGGAAATGCTATAACTTGCTAAGCACAATCAAAAAGATAGTAAGAGCAGACGGTATATTATAAGGAAGGGTGGTCACTCCTATTCTTCGGATGTTTTAGATAGATAGATAGATAGATAGATAGATAGATAGATAGATAGATAGATAGATATTCTTCAGGTGTCATACATAAATATATATATATATATTCTTTGGGTGTTATATAATGTTTTCAGTAGCCTATAGATCTTCTGATCTAATATTTCTTAGCAATTCTTGCTAGGACCATTTTACATTTTGAAGGCAAATGATTCTTTTAAATATTTTTACTTAAGTCTGTGGGTTTTTTTTTTGTTTCTGTTGATGATCTTTTCAAAACTTTTCCAAATTCTAAAAGCAGTTGAAACAAAAGCAAAAACAAAGCTAAACAGCAGCAGCAGCAGCAGCACAAAACCCAGGCATTAATCTTGCAAGGAAAGGAATTCCCAGTCAACAAATAGTCTTTTTCCATAAAGTAAAATATCTCCCCAAGGTAAGCTACTTTTCCAACGGAATTTCCAGTGTCTTGCTGTATTTCAGTGCTGAAGAGCAGGCATTTTCTTCTGGCCTGATTAACTTTCAGGAAGAAAAAAAAAGAAAAAAAAAACACCCCACAGATTCTGGAAAATTAGCCTATTGTATAATTATGCATCTGATTGGAACAGCAAAGTGTCTTCATTTAACATCTTTAAAAAAAAAACAAAAAAACGATTTTACCATTTCCTTCCAAACATTTGCTAATTTAATTGGGTGAACCCTAGGATCCACATGATGGTCAGGTGGCTGGATTGATTAAGCAAAGACAGGGGTTTAAATTTCTACCTGGAGAAATTTATCTTGTGGTTAATCAGCTGGTAACCCGAGTTACAAATATATTGTGGTGGGGGGGGGGATGGAAACTTCAGTACAATTCTCACAGTGCATCCTTGGGAAAACGACAGCCACAATTCTTTCACGTTGGCCATAAACTCTGAACTTTCAACTGTGGAAAACTTTCATGCCATTCTGTGCAGTCCTCTTCCCTTTTCTATATTTAAAACAAATCCCCTGCCCACCCCTATGCCCTGCCTCTCGAATTCAGAGAAAACACAAATAACTTAGAAACTTTGTCCTGGAAGGAGTTTATTTTGCTTTCATGCCTGGTATTTTTTTGGGGGGAAGGGGGGAATCTTTTTTAAGCAGTAAAGAAAAGGCTTCTGGTATTAGGCTTAAACAACTGTTACAAGCATATTTATTCTAGTTTTTATTTGGGCTCAAATCAAGCTTACAGCTGGATAAATCAAAACCATGGTAGACATTAGATGTCCATATTGCAGTATCTATGTGCCATAAACATGGGATTAAACGATTTCAGGATTTTTGAAAACTAAAGACTGTGACTGTGGTGCCATGCGGGGTCCATTTGACAGATGGGGAAACTGAGATCTGATTGGGTAAAGAAGTTAAACCATCGAAGTACACAAATGGTAAAGGGAGCCAGCCCAGAAGGAGCTTTTAACAGCCATGAATATCCTAATTCTCAAAAACAGCCAGGCTGTATTGTCCCAGTATGTCTGGGAGGTGAGGTGCTGGGAATAACAAATATAAAATAAATCTGGGGTCTCCCCCCTTTAGCCCTCCCCCTCCTAGAAGCTTGGGATGAATTGAAAACCAAACAATCAGAAATACAAGTCCCTACAGTCAAGAGCCATCCTTTCGAATAGAACTCTCTTTTGCAGCAGGGATTCGGAAAGTTCTGAAGAAACCTGCTAGGTCACAGATAGATCGCTTGAGCTCCTGCACCCTGCAAAGCATATTTGAAACACCATCTTCCTGGCTGCCGTAACAAACAACTTCAGCTTCAAACCCCTGCTCTTAAGCTTGAGGAATTCCTCCTTCTCTTTGACCATCCGAGATTTCTTTTACCACCACCCCCCCCCACCACCACCACCAAACACACAAGACACACTTCCCAAGAGGCAAGGCAGGAAAGCTGGCTCAGAATCCTCCGATCTGCTCCTCTGAGCTTCCCCTAAAACACAGGCCCTCCTTCCCTCCCTCCCCCCCCCCCCCAGCCCGCCAACCCACTTTTGTTTTATTTACGAATATGTTGCCAGAATTCCAATGAGTTATCTATTCTGTGGCTTCGTCATTTTCCCACCGAGCCCCTCCGTCTCTGGCCGACTCAGGGTCCAGTCGCAACAGTGAGAAGAAAAGAAGAGAGCAAAAGAATTCTTTTCAACTTTTTTTTTTTTCATGTTTCACTCATTTCTCTCTCTGTCTCCCCCTCCCCAGCCCAGCCCTCCTCCCCTCTCCTCCCCTAGCCTCTGAAGCTTCCCTTCACCCCCTTTATATTACAGGATCGCTCAAATTGAAACTCAGGAGCGTCCTATAGGGAATGCATAGGATCCCTGAGAGAATAAAAGTCTCAACAAGCTATACAGCAGATGTATAACGTTATATGGTCAAATTGGCAAACACAAAGGCCAAAAAACAAAAGGCGAGAATTAGGGAGAGGCATTCAAAGGCGTGTTTTCAAAACAGCCCGGCCAAGAGCTGGATACCCCTCCTAAGACTAAATGCTTGAAAGAAGAGGTGCTAAAGAAAGAAAAAGAAAAAGGAGAAAAAAAAAGAGCGAGGGAGAGAGAAGCCCACTTTTTCTAATTAGCCCAGGCCTAACAGGCCCTGAATCTCTTCTCAACTGGTTTTCACGGAGGGGGGTTTTGGCCGCCGAAGCTTGTGTTGTGGAGTTTGACACCAAAGCCAGGCTCAGTCTTAGAGCTTATTATTATTATTATTATTATCATTATTATTTATCTTTAAATCCTCTCTACCCCTTCCCTTGCTTTGTTCTCATTTCTCTTGCCACAAGGTACAAATATTATTTGATTTTAAAAAGAGCCTCTGTGAGGCTCAACGCCCCCCCCCGACTTCTTTTCATCATCATCATTATTATTATTTTATTTTTATGGGTTCAGGACTTCCTTTGATGGTGATGATCTTGAAAGTGCTGCAGAGCAGCAAAGAATCGGGAGGAAGGTGTCTCGTGTGTGTGTGTGTGTGTGTGTGTGTGTGTGTGTGTGTGTGTGTGTGTGTGTGTGTGTGTGTGTGTGTGTGTGTGTGTGTGTGTGTGTGTGTGTGTGTGTGTGTGTGTGTGTGTGTGTGTGTGTGTGTGTGTGTGTGTGTGTGTGTGTGTGTGTGTGTGGTAACTGCTGGGATGGCTATTAAAAACCAGCCACCCCGGTGAAGTTAGATACCGGAAAGATGAGTATTGGTTTGGTTTTGTTGTTCTTGTTCTTGTTTTCTCCCAGAATCTATCAAAGCAAGGTTTTTAAAGGCTGTCAAGTATATTCCAAACTGCTCACCCCTGATTCTTGAAAAAAAAACACTGTACACAATTTAAAAAAAAAGAAAATTAAAAAAAAAATTCTTTAAGTGATCAAAAATAGAGTCTTAGCCAAGAGACTTACTGGATCTCTGCTTGCTGACAAATTATGAATTTCCATGCCATTTCTAATAAGAAAGTAGCATCGTGCCCCCCCCCACGGCCCCCAATCACCGCCTCAGTGAGTGAGAGTTTGTGGACAGGCTGCTTTGGGAGAGAGGTAACTTTAATTGCTGGCGGCTCTGGCTCAGATGCCTGTGGTCCTGCATGGTATGATTTAGTAGCAAATGCTTGTTCTAATGAATTGGCCTTATTAGGGGCTCCTCGTATTCTTTCAGGGAGCTATTCTCTAGTTCTGAATGAAACAGTCTCTTAATAGTCTCACATGGAAGGCTCTAGTGTGGGGTTGTATTTCCTGCCTGGTATTTTCATAAGACTCATACGTTTTTAATGGCAGAAGAATGAACGATAGGCAGATAAGAAAACCACAGAGCTGCGCAGGTACCGGCTAGCTCGGAACCCAGGGGCCATCAAAAGACATTTGAAAAATTATTGTGCTCCAAATGTGGGTGCATTTCGCACACAGCTGAACGATCCTGATTTTAGTTCCGTCATCTCCTGGCACAATCTTACTTCATTTTAGTTTATTTATTTATTTTTTTGATAAACGTGTAGCAATGGATAAAACAGATTCATTAGCTTTGATTAACCTTCTGTAACTAGAGTTAAAAAGCTGCTGTAGGCAGCTGAGGTACCCATACAGTCTTTAAGATACTTTATCATGTTTAAGACCCAATTACTGAGGCACTGGCTAAGAATAAAACATCACAATAAAATGTGGTACAAACAGCCACTCTACCTTGCTCGGCAAATAATCATTAATTTATAATGGCAATTTCACGCCCCCCCACCACCACCTCACCCCATTTCTGTGGTTTTTCAGAGGACTGGGCTGAATTCCAGCTGAATATTCTGGAATTTGAAGCTGATATGAGAAATGAATTCTTCACCTGGATTGACGGTTGAGCCACCCTGCCCTGCTCTACAGCCTTAATCTGGAGTCTCCTAAAACTCCTGTAAATACTTCAAATTAAGGCAGGGGAAAAAAAGGGGTGGGGGGGGGAATGAAGTCAAGCCAGAGGCCAGTTATCTGGGAGGGAAGGAGGGAGGGAGGGAGACTTAGACACATTTCTACTAAGAAAGTTTAAATACTAGAGAAACACAGTCCGGTTAAAATCAGCACTCGGTTAATTAAAAAGAATTATCCAACACAGTATTAAAGGAGCTGTTTGGAAAGAGCTTCAGCCGGGGGCGGGGGGGAGGGGGCTGTATGTGTGTACATCTGGCTAGAGAGAGAGGCAGAGAAGAGGCAGCACACAATGAGTTAACTCAGGACAGGATCCGGAGTGAAGTTGGAGTAATGAGCAGTGAGATACTGCAGCTTTCAGGCAAAACAGAGTAACAACAATTAAAAAGAAAGGAGGGGGGGGCAGGGGGGAAGGCAACCTCCAGTCCCTTCACTAAGAAAGCAGTGCAGTTCTGAAGCAGATAGATCTCAGGCCAGGACGCAGGCTGCTAGCCCCTGGTCTGGCTGCTTCTAGCTCGGTGTGTGCAAATGTGATACTTGTGAGCTAACCCTGGGTGCGTTTCCCCTCATCTGCTTTAAAATAGTTGTTGTTGTTGCTGCTGCTGCTGAATTTCTCTAATAACTACCACCACACTCTCCCCTCCAACAAACCCCACAACAACAGATGTGTGTGCCAAAGGGAAAGAGTCCAGGATGCAGCCAGACACTGTTTAGAGGGTTTTCATGCTTAAACCCCTCCAGCAAACTCACCACCACCACCACCACCACCAAATGACCACTCACAGATGCACTACGTCAACGGTCCTTGGTTATTTGAAAATCTTAAAAGTTTTCATGTTTGCATCTTGTGTTTGCCTGTATGGGGTATGGGGTGTGTGTGTGTGTGTGTGTGTGTGTGTGTGTGTGTGTGTGTGTGTGTGTGTGTGTGTGTGTGTGTGTGTGTGTGTGTGTGTGTGTGTGTGTGTGTGTGTGTGTGTGTGTGTGTGTTATTATAAAGTGTCACAATATCTCCCCAAGATTTGCTAGTCAAGGTAGAACACCAGAATAAAGTTTTGCTATGATTTAAAATAAAATAAAACCCATTGAAAACAAGTGCACACTTTACTTTGGAAAGGAGATAGCAGTGATTGGGGGGAGGACAATAGTTTTTTTTTTGTTGTTGTTTCTTTTTTTGTTTTTTTACCAATAATGCTTCTCTATTAGAGCTATGTTTTCTTGTATGCACTGGCTTATACTTAAAGCATGTTGTGTGTCCCACACAATCTCAGATATTGAAGAAGCATACAAAAACATCAAACACACTTGGTTGTTCCCTGCACTAAGTCAGTTGGATCCTAGTTTGATAGCCACCCCAAGTTTATCCAAACAAAAGAGTTCTATTTAACCTTTTTCCTTGGAGAATATTGCTTACAATGTACCCACAGTGTAAAATCGTTGCAGAAAGAAACTAGAATTTGAAGTTTCTTACAAAAATATTAATACTGATGAACTTTTTGTTTTTCTGCCTCCCTATAGAAGCTAGGTCCACTTACCCCGGAGCCCCATGTCTAGTCGTAAGATGCATGGAAATCATCTTGACTCTGTATAGGGAGAATTCAGGAAGCCTTCGACCCCCAGTTCATCCACCAAGCATGAAATCCCCCCTGACTGTTGGACAGATTTGGCTCTCATTTCTAGAGGCTGTGTCCACATGGGTTTAAGGGGAGAATCCTCTAACTCCTACTTTTAACATACTTGCTCCCGTCTTCTTCCCAGTATCATTCAAAGCCTGGCATTTATCTGTGGATTTCCTGATATCAGCACCCTAGAATACGTTCTCCTGGGACATGGCATGCTCTCCTACAACTCCAGGGCTCAAGATGAGAGTTTTGTGGCAAGCGTGGTACCTAAAAGATGATCTTTGGGTCTGCATTATGCACCTCTTTCCACGTTTATCCTGGCAAATCCGTGGTCTTATTTTCCATCTTGCTCAGGAATGTGCTGCGTGTTGTCTAGTGCTTAGATGAGCCTCCTCTGTACAAGACAGTGACTATGTTCGTCTCCCTCCCCATCTCTCTTCATACAAATACTACAAGAAGTAAAAATAAGACTGGCCTGGTGATGAAGCATCTCTCCTCAATCTTTGTTAATACTTCTTTACTAACCATCTAAGCATAATGTAGAAATTTCTGGATTACTTTTGGATTACCAGGAGAGTGCATATTTTCAAGTATATCACCAGTTTGAAAGCTGCCAGATTATGAAAAGCATAAACACTTAAAGTGCAGGGGGGAAAAAAGTACTCAGTATGGTTGTATTAACAGATTTTGTTACATGAAATAAGGTGAATAACAGTCTGTAGAATCATCCAGCAATGACATCAGAGAAAGTGGTAGCCTCACAGGAAAACATTTCCATGAACAATGATCTCAGCATTTGGAGAAATAATTTCCTTTTGGGATTTGGTTAGTTATTCTAGATATGATTTGTTTTGTAAGTCATGAGGCTTGAACTCAGGGCCTGGGCACTGTCCCTGAGCTTTTGTGCCCAAGGCTAGCACTCAACCACTTTGAGCCACAGTGCCACTTCTGGTTTTCTGGTGGTTCATTGGAGTTAAGAATCTCATAGACTTTTCTGCCCGGACTGGCTTCAAACCATGATCCTAAGATCTCAGCCTCCTGAGTAGCCAGGATTACAGGTGTGGGCCACTGGTGCCCAGCTATGGATATGATTTTTCAGTCTTAAGACAGAGGTAATTAATAATAAGATTAGCCTGAAGGGTCCAGTCATTTATTTCATAGATAACCGAGGAGCAACAAGTAGAGGGCCCACATTTTTCTAGGTACTGTGGGTATAGCAATGAGTGAACAAGATTGTCTCCCCCCCCCTCTCTCTCTCACACACACACACACACACACACACACACACACATGCACATGCACATACACACATATGCTTATAAAGGATGTGAATTTTCACATGGACTCATTAGTTTCCTCTTTTTATAACAAAAAGCTGGTAATATTCCTGGAGTTCCAAGGTAGAGGAGTTAAAGAGATTCTTCTGACAAAAATATACAGCCTAGGTGGAGCATCTGTTTTAGACAACATAAAACAGTAAATCAAAAGGTAATAATCTTGCACTTTAATTATTCAGTCTCAACCACTCAAGGCCCTGGCTCGAATCTCCACCCAGAGGGAGTAATACAGTATCAGGCAATAAACTCTAGCCAATGACACACTTGGATACATGGAGGACAATAGATCTGGCCTGATTTCTCTTTGATGTTTATGCAAATACCAACCAGACCCCCTCCCCCCAAATAATCAGTTTCTAATCATCCTCCAGTCTTCCATGCCACAGGCTGATCTTTGTGCAAGGATTGTTAACTTCTTGACTTTGCTAAAGATGAAGTTTCTGCGTGGGTTTAAATAAGTCTAGCTATGATACATGCGACAAACCTTCCATGTAAAACATGAGAAAATTAAAAATAAGTGTCGGAAGGTATGCTATGTTTTCTCAGACTCTGGAAACGATTGGAACGGAATTCAAGAAGGCAATGTGCTCTTTCTTGTCCTGATATAAACCAACAAATAAACAAGTTCGGAAAGCCCAGTACTACAGACATAAGACATCTGGAGGCCTGCAGAAAGAATCCACATACTTGGCAACCAGTCCAAACTTGGGAACCCAATTTTCTGCAGTTCACACATCAGCATTGTGATAAAAAATGCTCGCCGGCCATGATGCATCTCCATAAATGCATGTCGACCTTATCTATTTGGCAGGATATCTCCTTAAAAAGTTGATGACCCAAGGGGAAATAGTTTCATCCCGTCAGACCCTGGAATTTGATCCCACTCATGCATTCCGCACAGAAGGTACTGACTGAAGGCAACAAGACACGCGTCTCCTCGTGAAGACCAGAATGTTTGAAAAGGGGCCTTGGCTCCATCACAGGCTGGCATGGGAGTCTGAGAAACTGGGTGGTGAGGAGACTGGTTGGGAGAAAGCAAAGAAGCAGAAGCCAGATTAAGTTTAGGATTAGGTTATTTTTGCCCACTCAAAATTGGAAAGAAGAGAGCAAACTCTACTATAAGAGAAATTACAGCTGGCTGCCATTGTATCTACATTTCAGATAACTAGTGATCACTTTACAGGAGAGCCCTATCCTAAACCCATGATTCCCACTCCCGGTTTTCATTGGTACAAAATGTTGCCATTCTGACAACCTGAACCTCAACAACCACTTTCTGTGGTTTCAGACTTCAATGAGGAAGGAAGAGTCTTGTTAGAATTTAGGGAAATTTCCAGAAAGCCACATGCAGGAACAATGAAAGCAACAGTGTGAATACAGGAGACGTTGCTTATTGAAAAAGAAAACTTATCATACAACTGGTTTTATATATTTTAATGACAAACGATCAGCTGGGCTCTTGGTAGATATACCTAAAAGAAATTTTTTTGTTTTTGAGTTCTGGTTCTGGGGCCTTGAACTTAGGGCCTGGGTGCAGTCCCTTAGCTTTTTTTTTTTCTTTTGGCTAAAAGTTGGTGTTCTACCACTTGTACCATAGCTCCACTTGCAGCTTTTTTTGCTGGTTAATTGGAGATAAGAGTCTCATGAATTTTCCTGCCCAGGCTAGCTTTAAACCATAGTCCTCAGTCTCTTGAATAGCTAGGATTATGGGTAAGAGCCACCAACACCTAGCTTGATAGGTATTATGCATTTATTATGTATGTATGTATATATGTGTGTGTGCATGTATATGTGTGTGCATACATATACACATATAATTCTCTTGGTCATTTCAACAGTATTCTTAGTATCAGTTTATATCGCCCATACTTACATATTTATGAGAGCTGTAGGAATGCATTTCCCCAGATTCCAATGTGGGAAGACCAGTCTTCGCACTACCTGTGGTACTTGCTAATACTGAATAAGAGCAAAGCATCCCACATCGTCCCAAGAAGAAGAATTTTCAGGCCTTGTAACTGAAAACCCATTGGACAATATACATTCAATGATTTTTCAAGTATGGCTTCAACAATTGCTGAATTCATGGATTCTGGGCAGGAGTTGGGGGAAAGGAAATGCTAGGCTTTATTTAAAGAGCACCTTGCACCTTGAAATGCTGACTGCTAGATTTGGGGGTGGGAGGGGAGTTTTGCCTAACGAACTTGTGAAAGTCCCCTGCAGATAGCAGAGCATTCTGAGCCTAGGGAAAACAACAACAACATCAACAATGCACTGGAATCTGAACTACATCAAAGAAAATCACATCGGGGGACTTCCTGTTTAAGTAAGTAGTCAGGCAGGTATGACTGTCAGAGACCAAAGCAGAGCTCAGAGAGAGGTACAACAAGGCATCTTCTCTAGCTGGAAGAAGGTTCCAGAAATGTAGCTCAGGAACTTGTTTTGTTTGTCAGTCATGGGGCTTGAACGCTTGAACTCTGGGCCTGGGCGCTGTCCCTCAGCAATTCACCTCAAGACTAGTGCTCTACCACTTGAGCCACAGCACCACTTCCGGTTTTCTGGTGGTTCATTGGAGATAAGGGTCTTGCAGCCTTTCTTGCCCAGGCTGGCTTTGAACCACGATCCTCAGATCTCAGCCTCCTGAGTAGCTAGGATGACAGGCATGAGCCATCTGTGCCTGGCTAGGAACTTCTTTTTAAGAGCTCCTTTGCTTATTATCAGTACTTGATGACTTGAGGAGAAGACATATTTAAAATGCAGAATCCAGTAATAAGCCAGGTACCAAGCTGAGACTCTGGAAGTCCCAACTTGACAATCTTGCCATTGCTTTGCAAATAGAGCTGCGTTACAGAGTGGGTGGCAACCTGCACTGAAGTACACATATGACCCTGGGTATCTAGTAGGAATGGAGAAGGAGGGGGAGTGTTTATCCAGAGCCTCAGAAATCTATAAATTACTAATTACAGGCAACACACACACACACACACACACACACACACACACACCTCAAGAAAGAGAATGCTAAAAGTTCGGGCGAAACATAATCATCATTATCATAAAAGTGTTCATTTGGTGGCTTGTTAGCTTTAGACTATATGGCTTATACAGTTACTGAGCAACCTGGACCTTATCTTGTTAACGCTCTTCAATAATGTGAGCTCAAATCCTGCTTGGTTGTGCATATGAGTCACAGGGCATCAGGGATGCAGTCTGTTTTCATACATACTCAAACATATTCGTGGGCAAACAAAGATTGACGTGTGTATATCAATGGTTCCATTTACACAGTGTTTTCACTTTCTCGGTCCCCATCGCTCTCTCCCATAGAACATATGCGGTATTTGTTGTCCAACTTCACTAGGCGGGTTTCAAGCATTTCCTGGCTGTAGCTGTCGCCAGAATGCTTGGTTCATATCTCTATGAAAAATCTTAACATGGTCCTGCAATGAATTATATGCATGTTACTTTCCCACGTAAGAAATGCCTAGAGGAGAGAAACTTGTTTTCACTGTGTTTGTGCCCCTGGTTCACAGTAGAACTTGAGGTTCTGCTGCAGAGATCCCGGGAGACTAGAATTCAAGTGAGAGAGGAACACACACACACACACACACACACACACACACACACACACACACACACACACACTTATCAATGTTTCCCTGATATGAATGTACCCAATGGTGTATTCTGCTGTGGGATCCATCTCCATTGCCTTGTACAGCACATGCCTCTTTAGCACTCCTGGAAAGCTGTTTGCAGAACTGCATGCTTAAGATTTTCTAAAACATGGCATCCAAAATAATGCTGTGTTCTCAATGTTTGGGGGACAGGGGGCCGGGGGGGGGGCCGGGGAGATAAATCCTTCCCTTGTCTCCGTTAGGATTTCCAAGTCTAACGTGGTGTGTACACAAGTATTTGGATGGAGAGAGAAGAAGGGAGGGAATGAGAGCACACACACACACACACACAAACTGACCTATGCGAATTCCCCTTGGTATGTTTCTTTCTCTTCTGCTTTCCTGCGCCTGAATTAACTATGCTGAGCCAAAGGTGCCAAAGAACTGCATTAAGCTCTATCAGTATTTGCTACGTCTCATCCACTCAGTGCAAGGACTCACTGCATGTGGTGGGGAGAAGCAAGGAGAGCTATCACACACGAGGTCTGCCTCTGGGTCATCTGCAGTCTCCTAGGGTGGCCTCACTTCTCCCTGAACTCCAGTTGCTTTAAATCACATCATAATGTCATGGGGAAAAGGAGCAAGCTCCAAAGCTGGGGCACATGTTTTTGGACTTAGCACAAGACGAAGCCTACACCAATCTGTCTTTATACACTTTGGGGACTAGCTTAATCCTTCTCTCCTTTAGATCTCACTAAACACACTTCCTGTGGCTTACATACAGGAAAATGTTACACTATACCTTCTTGCAACGTCAGCTAATTCATATCAAGGCAGGAATTTTAAAAAGCCAGTTGCTTTGACTCACCACAGATCAGGTCGACCATGATGGGCCCGTCGGTGTCATCTCAATTACTGCTCTGACATCCCGACACTCAACATCTTCCAGAAAGCCAAGCTAACTATATTTCTCAGTCTTGCTCCATTTCATCCCTGGTAGTGTACACTCAGCTTTAATGTACCTAAACTAAATGAGGTGTGATTTCCTTCTCGATAGGACTAACACTTTGAATAACTATACAGAGTTGAGGGGAAAGTGTGATTTTCATTTCTCCACATAGAGAAGACAGAAATGGTGGTAGGAACGCCGTTCCAACCCCTTATCCACCGCCGACGAAGGCTACTGGCTGAAAAAAGTTACACAAAGCATACTTGACAATTGAAGAATTCTCCTGACAATCGGGTCTCCAAAAGAATGGATTAATTGGAAATTAAATGACTGCACGTAAGACTATTTTATTAAAAGAAGAAACAACAGTGAACTCTTTAAAGGGGCACAAACAGTGAAGATCCTCTATAAAAGTCCATATTTGGACACCCATTCTTTTATTCTTAGTCATCTAAAAGGCTTAACTTAAACTTCTTTTCTCATCTCTGCCAAACCTTAGAAGAACTGAAATTACCACAAAGGGGCATGTCATTCCCGGATCACATTTCCCATCTCCAGGGCTTTGAAAAACTTCATCTATCTATTTGAACACTTTGGTCATAATCCAAAATGAACTTGACCTTTGGAAATTCGAGCGCAACTCATTATTGTGGCCGGTCCAAGTTGGTCACAGACGGTCCTATGGGCCATTACCTCATTGTTTATTCTGGAAAATTATAAATATTTTAAAGAACTCCAAATCATGCAGTTAAATGGGAACATTTCACATGTCTCAGTCATGGTGAAGGTTTTCTCTCCTGCTTTGGCCATGTCTTTAAGAGTCTAGGTGGTAAAACCCCGACAGGATAGACAGGATAATGTGTTCCTGTTAGTTTTTGGGGGACAATGGAAAGTGTTCTTAGAAAAATCTTATTATATAGCCTGGCACCTCGTGGCTCCCGCCGCTAGTCCTAACCACTCAGAGATTCGAATCTGGATGGTTCTTGTTCAAGGCTAGCTCAAGCAGAAAAACCTGTGAGATTTCCATCTCTGAAATAACCAGAAAAAAACTCAGGATGGAGGTATGAATCAAGTGGTGGAGTATCAACCTAGCAAGCAAGCCGAGTGAGTACAAGGCTTTGAGTTCAAATCCCGGAACCACCATCAGCAAAAAAAGACTTTATCACAAACAAACACTCAAGCTGAGCCACATACAGTTATACTTAAAGTCAATGAATAACACATAACGTTCTCACTGCATGATGGAGAGATTATATGCATATAAAAATGTCTTTTTCTTATGATATTATTGCCTACAGGATTGTAATGGGATGGTTTATAATTGCATATATACGGTACGTACACATTTATAGCAAATCTGAGCAGACTTATTCTGGAGAAGGAGAGATAGGAAAGTCTAAAAACAAATATTGGAGTTATCAGAGTGTAATCTGCAGGAACGGAAGAACAGAAAGAAGAAATCAGTCTGTAGGATATTTCAAAGGGAACTGACCTGATGCTCTTGAAGTATCTACGAGACAGAAAACTTGCGAGGGTACGTGTTACTCCTGACATTATTTTGTGAGGGAGAAGTCTGAGGCTCAGCATAAGCAAAAATATAATAACCCAGCCAGAATCGAAAGTGAGACTGACCTGACTTGGAAGAAAATGGCCTTCTTGCCTTCTCCGTATTCAATTTAAAAACTTAGGGTTGGAACCCCACAGGCTGTGGCAGCCTAAGCAACTGAAAGCTGGCTTAGCACCGAAGTTGGCAGCCGTGAGTCTCACCGCTATAAGATTGGCACTGGTGACGGTATTAAAGGCACAGTCTAGTCTATTTTCTCAGTACTCGGGGTCGATCCTAGGTTTGAGTCCAGCTTGAAAGGCAGAAAGATAAGAACCATGGGGGAGTAAAACCATTCCTCACTACACTGGAGAGACAGGAAGAGGGAGATGGTGCTGGAGATGCTTCAATGTTCAGAAGTGAACGTGCCCTAATTTAAAAAGGAGATATCTGGGCTCCTCTCATCAACCAGAACTGCTCAGATGTAGGGGACACAGCACCATCTCTCAGCCTCTAGGCACCAAGTGGGCAGATACAAAGCCAGACCAATTTTCCTGCAGAAATCCTGTGGAAGGAGGAAGGAAGGCAATTTCTTCTTCACCCCGCAGTGAAACATTGCCCCAAATCTGCCTGAAACCCTACAGCGGGACAAGATGAACTCCCCCAGAAACAAATCTCTAACTAGAGCATCCTCGCCCACCAATATTTCTACTTTCTATAACTTCAGTGTGGTTAGACCAAGCAGCTATGTTTGCTCCCTGTCTGAGCTTCCCGGTGAAGGGTTTTTATCCCAGCCAGATTTGTGTGAAGATTCCACCCAAAACTCACAGGCGGTGGATAAAGTCCAATGATCGGTTCCCTGAGAATTAGAAAGTAGGTAAAGTGGACATTGGTTTAACCACAAGGCACTCAAGAATCCTTTAGCCATACATAATGAGGTCCCGTAGTCTTCAGGAGTGTGTGTGTGTGTGGGGGGAGAGATAGCATAAAGAGAACTCAGGATCTAGTACTCTGCCAATAAAACATCCACTGACAGGTGAGAGGCAGTTGATATCCAGATCTTTATCTCTGGGAACACCCTATATTTATGAGTGTTTATTTCATTAGGCCATTAGCAGAGACAGAAAAAAGGCACATTTTTATGGGGTTGCAAAATTCCCATAAGCGTTCACAGCACTGAGAAATGAGATGTGGAAAAACCATGTTCTGGTAATACTGAACCACTTCCCTTCGGCTTTCTTCATCTCCTAGACCCATCCTCCATGGAACCACCAACATTCCTCCACATTCTCCTCTGCATCCTGGGGCTGCTCCCTCTTCCTGTGAGCTGTAATTCTCCACCTGGATTGCTTTGTCTAATAACTGAATTGTTATCTATGATTTCATCAGAAAATCACGAGATCTAAAATATCTTAAGCAACATTCACTATATATACATATACATGTATATGTATATATCTATACACACATACATACACACACATACACACACAAACACACACACACACACACACACACACACACACACACACACACACACACACACACACACACACACACACACACATATATATATATATATATGGGAGGATTTAAATGCACTCTCTCAAAAGCTTTGGATTCCCAAGATGAAAAATACTGTCTAAAATACCTAATAAGCAAGGCATCAGTGGCTCACACCTGTAATCCCAGTTACTCAGGAGGCTAAGATATGAGGATCATAGTTCAAAGCCAGCCCCGGCAGAAAAGTGCATGAGATTCTTATCTCCAATGAAGCATCAGGAAACCAGAAATGGAGCCACGGCTCAAAGTGGTAAAGCACTAGCCTTGAGCCAAAAGAACTCAGGGACAGCACCCCAGGCCCTGAGTTCAAGCCCCATAACGGACAAAAAATAAAATGAGGAACATAGCTGTTCATTAAAAAAGGAACACGGAGCCACATTGCTCTCTCTTGAAGTCTACCCATGAGAAGTAATGCTGATTCCATTTAGGACGTTATACTGTTTTTAAAAAACAAAAACACAAAACTCAGCATACGCTAGAGGGATAGGTAAACTTCTAATGGAGACTAAAAAAGAAAAACCCAGAGGAATCCAGTCTTTAAACTTCCATGATTGGACCATCTGGTGTTCTCAAGATTATGTTAGTTTCGTAAGCATCAACAGCTGGAAATGAAGTACAACCAGACTGATTTACATAGGACCTACTGGTAATAGAGCCCTGAGACAGGGCCATTCCTGTCCCAGAGTACCAGAAATCCTGTCATATTTAAATATACTTCCTTTCGTATCCCGAACTTATTCCCTGTACGATTTTACAACATCGTTAATGGCGATCATTACACCGATAATCCCTCACCACAAGATAGAATGAAAAGGGAAGCCCGGGGCTCACGCCTGTAATCCTAACTACTTACGAAGCTAAGAACAGGAAGATCGTAGTTTGAGGTTCACTAGACTCCATCTCCAAAATTACTATCCAAAAGCCTGGCTGGAAAGATGACTCAAGGTAGAGTACCAGCCTAGCAAGTCTGAGGCCCCGAGTTCAAACACCAGTACTGCCAAGCCAGGTGACAAATGCAAAGTGAAACATACAGGACAAGTTTCAATGACAGTGGTTCTTGTTTTACTCGGCTAAAAGTCCGAAATGTAAACATGGGGATGCTCTTTTGCTCATTCAAAGTCAGCTTTCCCCTTTGTGTGTGTGGCGGGGCTGGGGGCGGGGGAGGAGAAGAGAGACAGAGACAGAGAAAGAGAAAGACAGAGAGAGACAGAGAGAGAGAGAGAAAGGTGATTTCTTATTGCTATGGAATGTTCTACTCTGGTTTTTGGTGAGTTCCAGAAGAATACAGCATTTAGATTTTACCTATGACTTAACTGCTATGTTTTATTTTCCCTTCTATGTGGGAGAACACTGGGGTTTGAACTCCGGGCCCCATACTAGCTTAGGCTGGTGCTCTACCCTTTGAACCACGGCCTCTTCTTTACCCGTTAACATTTTGATGGGAGCATTAGGGTATAGGGCTTTTAACAGAACCTTTGAGTTTTCTCCTTAGAACAAAGAAAGCTGTGCCTATTGTGGTTTGTCCTTTCTCCCAAAGCAAGCAAAGTCTCATGGTTGTTGCCTAGTGACTATTATTCATTAGGAGGAAAATAACAGAATGAAGCAAATTCCCTCCTAGAAAGACACTGTCACGTGACTTTGTGTCCACCAACGTGTCTCCGAGTTACTTATCTTAGCAGGAAAGAAGGGCCAGGTTGGACCCAGTGAATAACAATCCTAAGGGCTCATGGGATATATATCGTCTACCGAGAGAGAGAGAGAAGAAATGGCAGACAGAAAAACACAGAGAGAGTTCACATTGGGATACAACAGAGAGACCACAGAAAAGCCATTGCAGCTATTGGACATGGAGAAGGGAGAAAGACATGAATGGGAAAGAGGAAAAGATGTCTCTTGGCAGGGGAGGGTGGGTATTACGGGCACTGAGATGAGAGGGTCTAGCCATGCATATACCCGGTCATCAGCAGGCATGCGCCAAGAGGAGACTCTAGGGAAATGCCAAGAGTTCTGACAGCTGCATCCTGGGATGAGAGAAACACAAAGAAAGAATAAGAGAGACACGCACAGCCCGGCCATGGAGGAGAGAGGATGAACAGGTGTATGGATTACCCGTGGGGGCCTGGGGAGGACCAGGGCAATGGAGATGGGAGGCGCCCGGGATGGGGCTGTTCCTTCCCAGCATCACACTGATGGGAGACATTCAAGCCCTGCCTTGCCCCCTCCTGACAGTCATCCTGGCTGAGGTAGGATGAAAGCCCAAAGCTGTGAGATGCCAATTCTGTTTTACTTTTCTTTTATTTTCTATTTTTTCCCCCCCGGTCAGTCATAGGGCTTGAACTCTGAACCTGGGCGCTGTCCCTCAGCTCTTCAGCTCAAGGCAAGCGCTCTACCACTTGAGCCACAGCATTCCTTACAGTTTTCTGGTGGTTCATTGGAGGTAAGAGTCTGAAGGACTTTCCTACCCGGGGCTGGCCTTTGAACCGTGATCCTCAGATCTCAGCCTCCTGCGTAGCTAGGATGACAGGCGTGAGTTTCTGGCAGAGACGCCAATTCTTGAACTCCACAAAGGAGTCCCGAGGACAGAAGCGACAATCGCACAGCAGCCCCTCCCTAGGCTCCTGGGACACATTTTCAGACCTGATAGCTTGATGGAGCGCAATAAGGACAAAGACGGTTCTAGTACTCCATGATAAATTTGGGATTCGAGAAAAGATTTGGGGCTCCAATATTTTTTTTAAACCTATTTTATCATTCTGGTTTGGCCTTTGGGGGAAATATCTCCAAAATCAAAACAATCATAACCACTCTAGGAGCCTTTCTCTCCAGAACCAAACCTGTCCACGGGGATGCAGATTAGAGACAACCAATATGCATTTTGTCTTTTGTTCGCTTCTAATCACGCTTCCATTCTGCAGACACAAAATACAACCATTTGTTATAAACTCCAGGAAGAATTTGCGGTTTCCTGGGACGTAGGGGGGGGAATCTTTTTGGGGGGGGGTTGTTGTTGTTGTTTTGAAAGTGCATCAGCAATTATATTTGAATGATAAGATCAGCTGCAAGTCAAGGCCAGACTGAACTGGGACACGACACAGAGCCACAGTAGCGGGCCATGGCCTCCATCTCCAGAGGCAAGGTAGCCGGCCAAGTAGGGAGAACACTGTTTCCTTAAAGACAAGCTGTTGACAGTGAACTTACGATTGAGTATTGCTCTGAGATTAGTTTCAAGGGAAAGGAGGGGCAGGGGTGGGGGGGGCGTGGGAGGGGATGACATTCCTTCAAGGCCTGAATCATTTATTAGCCTAGGACCTGACTGATCAAGTTCCCAGATCCAGAAACAGAAGTCCAAGTTGTGAAGCCCTGGGCCATGGACTCTCAGGTCAAGCCCAGTTCCAGCACCAGAAGATCAAGGGAGGAACAAGATGAATTCCGAGTTTACTGCACATTTCAAGGGGGATTACTTGGGGAAAAAAAAAGAAAGAAAGAAACAGAACATGCCTGCAGGGACAAAGAAAAAACTGAAATCTATACTACTAGCGTGATGCTTTCAGTTGGAAATAAGGAGAAAGTTCATTGATCTATCCACCACCCTGGCTTTAAGGTGATATCTTAGGGACTCCTGGTACAGATACAGGCCTGCCCTTGGATTGTCTCTTCCAGATTTGTTTCACTGTGACTTATGATCCAGCTCCTCTTTTCTTTTTTCTTTCTTTTTTTTTTTTTTTTTTTGGTCAGTTGTAGGGCTTGAACTCTGGGCCTGTCCCTCAGCTCTTCAGCTCAAGGCGAGCGCTCTACCACTTGAGCCACAGCGCCACTTCTGGCTTTTTCTGCTTATGTGGTGCTAAGGAATCAAACCCAGGTCCTCATGCATGCGAGGCAAGCACTCTACCACTGAGCCACCTTCCCAGCCCCAATCCAGCTCTTTTCATCTATGACTTACACAGACAAGACAGAGGCCAAGGAGAGAAACTTTCCCTTCTTAAACCAGTCCTATCTTTCAATTGGAAAGAACAGAACAGAATTGTGGAGACCGATTTGGGGGTTATTATCATTATTACTATTACTATTCATATGCATTAAAAGTGTCTTTGAAAATTATGTGGCCTTCCTTCTCAGTACACCACCAGGCCTAGTTGGTGTAAACCATACTTTTCCCGATAATTGAGTTCCCCACTAGTGAGGATTATAGATCGGGGCCATAATGCTTTAGGAGTAGACTCAACTTCTCCTTTTGAGACCTTCCTTCTTGACTCTTGCTTCTGTTTGTGTTGTTGTTGCTGTTCATTTGTTTAGCAGTATTAAAGACCGAACCCAGGGGCTTGAGTCATGTTCCCAGCCATTTTGTTTCTGACATAGGGTCTTGCTCCTTTTGCCCAAACTGGCCTTGCATTAGTGATTCTCCTTGTCTCTTGCCTCCTGAGTCGCTGGGATTACAGGCATGGACCACCATGTCCCATCCTCAAATTTGATGTTATAGTGATCCACTCTTAACAGGGAACCAACTATTTATTCAACTGAAAAATATCCCAAACTCTGCGCTTCAAAAACAGTGAAGGTGTTCCATTGGTTTTTTGTTCTTTTTAATGATTTTATGAAGAAGTTACAGATAGCAGATGACCCGGATGGTTCATCAGGGAGGCACCCTGTCCAGCTCCCAAATCGTTTCCCGTCATCCTGACAGGAAGCCAAAGGCAACTTTTATTGAGTCTTTGTGTTTCCTTTCCTAAGCTGTAGGTTATCGGTCCTATGTTTTCAGGGTTGTCTGACACTGCAGAAAACAAGCTGGCCTGTTGCAACCATTTCATTTCTTTGTGTTTATATTATTATTATTATTATTATTTTCACTGTAACGTCTGTTTCTAATTGAAAGACTTTCTTCGAATGCAGAATTAAACTAGAGGACATGAAACACACACACACACACACACACACACACACACACACACGCACACACACACACACACACACACACACACACACACACACACACACACACCTCTACAAAAGTCTGTCTGGTCAGAACATGGCTTCGGTGCTTCAAGCTCCTCCCCCCCCCAAAAAAAGTGGGATCGTTGTCCTGCGAATTAATTGTTGGAGGTAACCAGAGCAATGAGCAGTGCAGCCTTTTTTTTTCGGTTTTTGTAAAATAGGTCACCTACCACGAGTGTAAGGAGAGAAGCCAAGCAGAGGGCAGCCAGGAGCAAAGACCTACCACAATCCTGAGAGAGAAGAGGTTTTGCTGAGTGTTACACAAGGAAGCTACGCCCAGAGACCCTTTGAGAGGGCCCAAGAAAGAGGCCATTGTTGCTGGAGGCGATTGGATCGGCCTCCGCTGCCTTCTTTTACACATCCCCGGATCCTGTGTCACCAGCACCCGGTTTAGGGAGGTGACCGCCATGTGATACACCTTAATAAGCCCAAAGCTGCCCCTCCAGGGTGGTGTTCTGTTCCCCACCCCCCGCCCCGTTGGTTGTTTCACACGTTGGACATCACAGTGAGCTCTGTTGTGAGCTCAGCAAGCGCTGGGCACGCCTGAATGAACTGGCCAGCCCGGCCTCAGGAGCCCACTGGAACTGATCCTTGTCAAAGCCATTCTCTCCGCCCTGCCATCCCTGTCTTGATTACCCAGCTTGGCTGTTTACGCAGAGGTCATCTGAGCTCAGAGAGCCGGCATGCCTTCATCTCCCGTCTTTCCATCTACAGCCCCCTTTGGCAAAAAAACCCGGTGCTTCACCTGACCATGCGTACATGCCTCTCTTTTATTTAACCAGAGGTGTTTTTATTGATGGGTCCATGGTTTTCAGCCATACAGGGTCTTGAACTTGAACACGGGCCTCATACTTACTAGGAACATGCGTGTTCTGCCATCACGTGAACCAGGCCACCTGGTTCATTGTTTTCATGTCTTGTCTTATGATTTCCCCTACCGACACTTCCTGCCTAGCTGGGATTACAGATGTACACCACCATTCCTAGTTGGTCCAAACCACACTTTTCCCGATAATTGAGTTCCCCACTAGCGAGGATTATAGATCAGGGCCATAATGCTTTAGGAGTAGACTCAACTTCTCCTTTTGAGACCTAGTTAAGAAATGTACACACTGGCCTTAGGTATTTCTGCAGTGGGCTCTGTGTGTGTGTGTGTGTGTGTGTGTGTGTGTGTGTGTGTGTGTGTGTGTGTACATGCACACACACGTGCTTGAACTCAGGGCCTAGTCACTGTCCCTTTGCTAGCTCAAGGCTAGCAAAAGTGAAGCCATTACCTCCCCATGCCCACCCCCACTGCTGGTTTCTCAGTAGTTAATTGGAGATAAGTGTCTCACCAGCTTTCCTTCCTGTGCTGCCTCTAAACTGTGGTCCTCAGGTCTCAGCCTCCTGAGTAGCTAGAAGGACAAGCTGGAGCCAGCAGCACCCAGCGAGGGGAGTGGGTTTTATACTGATATGTGCCCCATTTCCAAGTTCCTGCTGGGTGACAATTTAAGAGTGTCTTTTAACCCTCTTCATAGGGAAGTACGATGCCACCTAACATGAGTCATGCTTCCGTGAACTCACATCACATGGTAGTTAGGAGTTGGCGCGGTGTCATGTTGCTTCTTTACAGCCCATTCCTTCGGTTAGAACACGCAGCCCATTATTTTGATTCACCGTTTGTACTTAGCAGGAAAGGCGAGTAGTATAATTGTTTGACGGATGACACAGTTCAGGGACCCCGAGGAACAGAGCCTGTCCAAACTCAGGCAGCACACCATCTCAGAGCCAGGTGGGGTATGTTTTCTAAAGAGCTCACGGACGCCAGTAAAAATACGACACATTTTCTTCTTACTTATGCTAGATCAAAAACACCGTCTCTCAACAATAATAATCTTTTGAAGCAAAGAATTGTGAAACAGAAGAGTTGTTTTTTAAAAAAAGTATAGTCTTCAGAAAGTGGTAGAGGGAGGTATGGCCATGTCATCTGGTATGCAGGGGGTAAAGATGCGGATACATCCCCTACACTGCAAAGGGGGTTTTCCACCTCCCAAAGAATCACTTCTGGACCCCAAATGCCAGGATTGGTAAAGCCTCTAGTGGTCTCCTTCTAGATTAGACTCACACACACAAAAATAAAGCAAGTGAGATAAGGCAATATTGAAAAAAATAAATTGAATGTGAGCTATTTCAAAATGACACAGCTAAGCTGGGCACCAAGTGGCTACTGAACAGCAGCTCCTCAGGAGGCTGAGGTCTGAGGATCGTGGTTTGAAGCCAGCCCGGACAGGAAAGTCTGTGAGAATCTTGTCTCCAATGAACCACCAGAAAGCCAGAAGCGGAGCTGCGGCTCTAAGTGGTAGAATGCTAGCATTGAGCAAGAAAGCTTAGGGACAGCGTCCAGGCCCTGCGTTGGAGTCCCGGTACTGACAAAACAAACAAACAAACAAACAAACAAACAAAAAGGACTTGTTCTATCAGACAAATATCAGAAAAAATTATCTGCTCCAATGACACACTTCCTGTGAATGTTAAGTTTCTTCCCAAAGAGCTGTCCTTTTTCAAATCTTTCTGTAGTCATTAGTTTGTTTGCTTTTAAGTTGTAGATACCTTGGAGATGAATCTGGAATATAATTACAGCTACAGACTCAAGTTTGATCATGACAATTTTCTTTCTTCAGATTCATCACTTTCCGTTAGACTGAGAACTATTAGGAGAGAGCCACAGAGAGACACAGAGAGAGATTAAAAGAAGAGCTGAGCACCAAAGCCTTCTAAATATCTGGACTATTTTAGTTTTAAGAAGGCCAAAGGGGACAGTAATTAGAGATGGATATGGACCATTTTCAAGCTGCTCATATTTTTACTCCACTCCAGTAAAACCTCTCTCTTCAAAACATTTAGTCCGAGGAGCAATGAAAGAATGAGAGTTATTTTATTTTTCTCCCAGAGAGATGTGGGCAATATTTCACTCCTACATGTCTGAGCTTGTCTTCATCTCGCCAAGAACTTTGATATTTGTGAATGTGACTCCGAAATGTAAAAACAAGAGCGGTAATAACTCATACTAATTACTCAGCTTGTATATTAATGCTTGACAAGAAAGGAACTTCTTCCTTGATTTTGGTTGCAAAAAAAAAAAAATGATGATGATGATGAAGATCATGTAAGAAATCCCAGAGGGAATAGAAGGCAAAACTTTCCAACATCCAGAGTACTTGGGTTTAAACCATCCAGCTCGTCCAATAAATGACAGGTCCACCTTCGCTGACATCCAGTGTCCACAGGTCTGACACTGGCTGCTGTGTCTCTATTTTTAGGCCCAAGTCTCCACCTTCTGGCATCTTGATCTCAATGGATCAAGTAGATGAAAATCATCCCTCCTTTGCCACTAGGCCCTGCCTTTCTATTCAAGATGAAACTTTAACATAGCAGACCTCCTTCATCATACTAAATAGTTGGAAGTTCGCACAGCTGCAGTGCAGCATCTAGACTGCAGAATGTAGCAGTGTGCTAGATTCGGAGTAAGGGGTACACAGCCACGCCGCTTATTTCTTATTTAAGATAGTACGTGCCTTTGAAATGGGTCTTTGGATAAGGAGTCACTCTTGCCCACAACCTATCTGGAAACTGGGGTGGGGGGTACAAGACGCAGTGGTAGACAGTAGTGTAGGATGTACGGAGCACACTGGGTGTGAACCCCAATACTACAAGGGAAGGAATGAAACAAAAACCAAACCAACATTCTGTCAGATAACAAGTCTTCTTATTGTGCATGCCCTTCACGGTTGAGTTCCTTCGGGAGATACTGCATCCAACTCGACTGCCAAGCAATCGTTACTAGGGTTGCTTCTATTTTCTCATACATTTGGGCCCAAAAGTTAGATTATAGCATTAGGCCATTTGCAGGCAAAAAGAATTTTATAAAGGCCGGGGGAAATCGAGCAAGGTAGATGGCTGTTTCTTTGTGGTGGTGGTGTAATCCTGCAACACAAACCTGTCGCTCATGCCATCCACCTACAGTGGAGTTCAAATGACAATATGAACAGATCTGTCAGGCAGAATTTAGCTTGAGTGTTTTCTTTTCTTTCTTTTAATTTCACTTATTTAACAGACTGTTGCGATGTAGCTCAGGCTGGACTTGAACTTGTCTTGCTGGGATTATATAACCACCATGCATGGCCCACATTTTTAAGCATTTTTTTTTTAAAATGGGATTAACTTCCATTTCTTTGTCCAGAGAGACTTTCTCTCTGTGTGTGACCCTTGATGAAATGGTATTGAGGATGTGTTAGAATTTTATCAGTCCTTCCCAAGATGCTTTGAGCTCTTTCAGTTTTCTTCTCTGTGTTTTTCGTCCTTATTTTTCTTCTGTATGGTTGATTCAGGAGCAATAACACTTAGTGGAAAATAGAGAAATAGTAAAGCTGAAGAGAAATGAGAATAACTAAATCTCTGGCTAATCTTCACAGTTTGGAAAGCTAGTTCTAAAGGAAAGAAAATCACTTGGTTCTTTTCCATGTCACCTGAGTGTTTCGTTTTCAGTGAGTTTAATTCCTATGAGCCACAGGCAAGACCAGAAGTAAAAACTGGTAAGTTCTAGAAGTTACCATTATGATTGTTAGGATGAGCAGTCTTAGGGAATGACTTCATGGTCTTGTGCTTGCTAGGTGGGTGCTCTACCACTTCAGCCACACCTCTACATCCTTCAGCATTGGTTGGGTCTCACTTTATCTCTGACCACCCTGGGTTGTGATCTTCCTACTTATATTTCTCCAGGTTGCTGAGGTAACAGGCACACACCAACCGCATGCAGCCATTGGTGTAGATAGACTCTCTCATGTCCCGGGTAGTCTTGAACTAGGATCCCAAATCCCCACCTCTCAAGTTGCTGTGATTACAGGCTTGAGCTTCTACACACTTCCCAGGCCTTTGTTACCAGAAATACCAGACTCTATTTTCACTCTGCTGCTTGTGGACCTGGAAGGCAGCAACATTGACATCTCTGTGTCTCCCTGTGAGCATTTTCAGTAAATATTTCCAGCATCGAGATTGTCATCTAGGAGTGGAAGATGGGGCTCTTCCTGTATCTCTGAGTTCTTCAGTGATAGCAGGATCTATACCTTCATCGGCCCAACGCATGAGCTGAAATGCCACAGTGGAAGTGTAGGTGAAGGGACTTCGAGGACTGGCCTCTCACCAAAGTAAAAGTTGAGTCCTCTGGGAAATTCCTTCAGTGGAGTGTCCACGCAAGTGCAGAATGCTGTAAAGAGACTACAGGCCCTTTTCTGGGGTTGTCTATTGCTTTTCTTTTCTTTTTTTTGCACCAGGAGGCTCGGGGGTCTCTGCCATGTTGCGGGTCTTCCCGAAGACCACAGCTGCTCTGTTTGGACAGGCTGGTCTCAAAGTTTGAGCTTACACACAAAGACCTTATCACCAACACCCGGCTTTCCCTGACAGCTGTTTTCTTTCCCAGCCCTGAGGGGAAAGGGGGTGGCGGTATGGGGAGGGGGAGGGGGGGAGAGAGTTGGAGGCCTGCTGAAGAAAGAAGCTGTGGGTAAGAAGCTGCCCAGCTCAGAAACTTAAGACAGTGTCACAAATCCCTCATCCACAGGCCTCAGTTTCCAATCCTGCACTAAAAGAAAAAGGAAAAGGAAAAGGATGGAATCACAAGGTGGATGCATCTACCCGTTTGGTTCAGGAGGCTTGGTATTCTAGACACTGGGAACTAAATGACTTCCTATAATAAAAGCAGGATGGCTATCAGCTACCAGGGCTGATTTTTTTTTTTCCTTCTTCTTCTTCACGATGTACAGGAAGCCCTGTGGGAGCACACAGGCGTTCCGGAATGAACCACACGCATCTCAGCAGTGTGAGGCTGGCCACAGGAAATCAGTGCTGCATCTAGCGGAACTGATAAAATGAAAAAAAAAAAGTTAAGTAAATAAATAAATAAATAATCCCAGGGTCCCTGTCAGCTGAGAAAATTGAGAGAGACCTTCGGTGACTTCCTTTGGAGAAGGTTTGTTTGTTTTGTGCTGGTGAACTGCGCCCCCTGGTGGATCCAGGATTGCTTATGTTTGAGGTTTTTTTTTTTTTTTTCTTCAGCAAGGTACACCCAACTTTATAAGGCCAGCTATACTTGTATTCTCCAGGAGAAAGAGAGAGAGAGAAAGAGGGAGGGAAGGAGAGAGAGAGAGAAAGACAGAGAGCCACAACCCAGGAAAAGGGGATATTTTGTTGTGATATCATTTGGTTATTTTAGGGGTTATGTTGGTGCTGTTGTTTGGTTGGTTTGGCTTGGTTTGGTTCCAGTACTGGAGCTTGAACTCAAGGTCTTGATGCTTGTCTCTTAGCTTTTTTTTTGCTCAAGGCTAGTGCTCTTGAGCTTTTGGGGTTGGCTTTTGGGGTTTTTGTTGTTGTTTTCTGGATGGTTAATTGGAGATAAGAGCCTCATGGAATTTCCTGCCGAAGCTGGCTTTGAACCTACAATCCTCAGCTCTCAGCCTCCTGAGTAGTTAGGATGATAGGCATGAGTCAGCAGGGCCCGGTTTGATTCCTTGTGTTTTCGTCTGCTTCTGATTCCTCTTACGGGGCAGTCACCTTGACTGTGGATAATTTGTATTTAAGCCTCTTATTCTACTTGTCTTCTCTCAAGGTAAAGATAAAGTCTATGATTTGCTGAGGAGAAAAACTTCCACCTTTATTATACGTTTTGGTGCCAAGGCAAATAAATAAGAAATAAATATGTTGTTGTTTTCATTGGATGCATTTCTCTGTGTGCTCTTCCATGCCCAGAGGAATGAATTTGCAGGTCAGACAGAGATGGAAATCTAGGACAATTCAATGACTCTTTCGAACATTCTGCATTGAGCCATCTCCCTGCTCAGTCCAAACAGCTCATAAGCTAAATAAGGAGGCCTTTTAAATATTTATTTAACAAGACATATTTTAAATAACCTACATATGTAAATAGAGCCTTACATTATTGCCAGGTCGGTTCTCATGTTCTGATATATAATTAATTACTGGTTGATTCCTCTGTAAACCGAAGGAGTGAGTAGTTCGGCAGTGCCAGGTCATAGGTACCAGAAAAGTCATCGGACCTTCTTGTGAAAGAGAAATTGGGATTATAAAAGCTGAAATGGTAGAAGATCATTTTCTGTTCCCCACTTTTTGTTTTTTTGTTTTGTTTTTAGATTTTTCTCTGTGCTACTTTGGTGAGTTTAGTATGCAGAGGTTACAAGTTTAAAATAATCTCAGAAGCCATACTCAGGGTGACCCATGCTTTAGAGATGACCCTTTTGTGTCCCTGGCCTGTGAATTGACTCTTTTCTGTAAATCAAAAATTAGTCTCGGGCTGGGAAGGTGGCTCAGTGGTAGAGTGCTTGCCTTGCGGGCATGAGGCCCTGGGTTCGATTCTTCAGAACCACATAAGCAGAAAAAAGCCGGAAATGGCGCGGTGGCTCAAATGGTAGGGCGCTAGCCTTGAGCTGAAGAGCTGAGGGACAGTGTCCAGGCCCAGAGTTCAGCCCCCACGACCAACCCAAACAAAAAATTAATAGCAATACCGATCATTTTGGTATTTCACAATCACTGAAAACACTAGTAGGAAGCGGGTGCTGGTGGCTCACACCTGTCATCCTAGCTACTCAGTAGGAGGCTGAGATCTAAGGATCAAAGTTCAAAGCCAGCCTGGGGAAGAAAAGTCCCCAAGAGATTCTTATCTCCAACAAGCCACCAGAAAAACAAAAGTGGCACTGTGGCTCAAAGTGGTGGAGCACTAGCCTTGAGCATTAAGCCTCAGGGACAGTGCCCAGGCTGTGAGTTCAAGCCCCACAACCAAAAACAAAGGGAACTACTACTAGGTTAAGGGTAAAGCAAAACTCATGCATACTTCTTACTTTTCTCAGAGGAACACACACATAAACACATACACACACACACACACACACACTTTTTTTTACTTGGGCTGCCCATTTCTGTCTCCTAAAATCAGGATGACAGGGATGAGCTACTGGCACTTGGCTCCGCCCCCCTTTACAGTTTGCTTTTATTTCGTTTGAAAGACAGAGGCTCCTGCCTTTGCTTACCAAGTAGCTGGGATGAAAGGTGTGCATGGTCACACCCAGCTCAAGGCAAACTTTCTAGGGGGGTGAAAGTTGTGAGCTGAGATTGGTTGTGAGCGTAATGAGCGCGAATGAGGCAAAGGCAAATAAAGAGCCTGGTATCTGCTCTCTGTACACTTAGTTTATGATGACCTAACACCAGGGCACTTTTAGTCTGGCTCAGGGGTGCCACCAGCGAGGTAATTTATACACAGGACATATGATTTACCACAAACCCAGCTGAACGTGCTAATTCTCCAACTCTGTGGATTAGCTCATCACGGGATGTTAGCCAGTGGGTTAGTGACATGATCTTGGCCCAGGTCCAAACACATTGGGGAAATTTAGTACGTAAGAAAGAAAAATAATCATCATTTAAGGCAATTCGCTCTTACGATGCTGACATAAGCAGGCATCGGTTAACCGATGTTTCAGTGATAACCCAGTCATTCACTCACTTTGGATTCTGCAGTAGATCCGCTTGCTACGGTCCACTCCAAAGCAATGTTAAAACTTGGAAAGAAAAATGAATGGAAGCCAAGTCCCCAAAGGTGACTGTTTGGCTGGAATAATCCTCAGAGACTCACGGCTGACCGCCCATCTTCCCGGTTCTCTACCCAGCGCAGCCACATGGCTCGCCCTGTGCCAGGATCAGGGATGGGGAATTGTCTTTCAGAGATGTGTGGTGAGTTTTGTAGGGATTATAAACTAAGATATTACCATTTTTTCTCAGTGCTTTTGTTGTTTACACTGAATCTGACAAGCCAGTCTAGGCAAATAATTTTCTCTGAGGGATAAAAATGAGCGTCTTGTTACATAGGATGATGATGATTGATACCCTTGTGTTTGCAAATGTCACTCAGGGAAATCCTGCTAAGCCAGGCACTGTGGCTCACACCAACCATCTTCGCTAGTCAGGAGGCTGAGGGATGAAGACCCTGGTCTGAAAGACATTTTGGCAGTGACCTCTGTCTTCTAGCCAAGCACACAGTACTAGCTAGATGACACGCTGAGCAGGGAGTGGCGAATGTGAAGCTCTAAAAACAGGGAAGAACCTTCTCTCATAGGTGCCCAAAGAGGACATATGGGGGCAGTGATGGCACCCTTCGATCGCCCCAGGTAGGGGAGCACTATTGGAGGGGACCCTGGCGCACAGCCCAGCAGTATTGAAGAGCCAACTGTCACTTAGGGGTCAACAGAACTTGGACATGTGTGTCCACTCAGCAGTAGAGGTGACAATGTTCTTTGTCAGGGTGGTATGGGTGGGGGGAAGGGGGTTGGGAGGGAGAGGAAAGAGCTGAAAGATGCGCAAAAAAAAAAACCCAAATCAAACAAAAACAACCTTCCACAGTTGGTGTTATCATAGCCAAGTGCTCAGATTTTACATAGGAAATCACTGTTTCTACCAAGAAACAAGAAAGAATGGAAGAAATGCAACGCACAGGGGTAAAGCAACCACCACGAACACAAACCCATGAGCCATATCATACATTCTCGAAACGAAAGGCGATAAAGCAAAGAACATCTTCCACAGAGAAATAGCAAGTCACAACAACAACAGCAAACATTGAAGATCCGAGGAGGAGTCCGACGTAAAATTATTTGAATTGGAAAAAATGGAATGCCAACCTAAGAATTCTCTGCCGGGGTTGTAATGGCAGCATTGAAGAGCCAGAGGAAGCATCTGGAAGATGGATCAATATAAGTTGCCTCTCTGTACTACTGAGAAAAAAAGTAGACTGAGAAATTAAAAAAAAATCATCAGAACTTTAGGAACCTGGGACAGGACGACAACAAGAACCTTTTATCGGCATTACTAAAGTCCCAGTGGGAAAGAAGAGGGCAAAGCATGTACAATTTTAGTGCCCAAAGAAATAACGGCTGTAATCATTCTCCCTATGGCAAAAGGTAGAAGTCAGATTTAAGCAGCCATATAGAAATCTGGGCAGGCTAAGCATAATGAAATCGACACCCAAACGTATCACAGTCAAACTGGTAAGGAATCAGAGCAACAGACAAGGAGGGGACAAATGACAGATGACTCAGCAATCCATACATGGAACAATCTGGATGGATCGCCAGAGAATTATTCACAGGGACAGACGCGCATTGCAAAATGTCCCACAGTGCTTGGGTTCCTTTAGAGAAGAGGATTAAAATGATAACATGAGAGACATAGAGAACAAGGCAGAGGTTAGGGAAGGGTAAGGTGGGAGGGATTAGACTGCAGGTATAGGGGGGCAAGATGGCAGATTCTTGTAGTTCTAGGAAAACTACGCCTTGTGTTGGTTTCTAATTGGAGGCACAAGGAGGGGTGTCGTGAACTCAGGGCCTCTCGATCCCAAGGCAGGAATTTCATCACTTGAACCATTCCCCCAGCCCTATCTTTGCATTGGTTAGATAGAGTGCTTCTCTTCTTGTATGAGTCCTCTTACCTGTGATTCTTTTTTTGGGGGGTGGTCCAGTCGTGGGGCCTGAACTCTGAGCCTGGGTGCTGTCCCTCAGCTCTTCAGCTCAAGGCTAGAGCTCTACCACTTGAGCCACAGAGCCACTTCTGGCTTTTTTCTTTTTGCTTATGTGGTGCTGAGGAAACGAACCCAGGGCCTCAGGCATGCAAGGCAAGCGCTCTACCACTGAGCCACCTTCCCAGCCCCTTACCTGTGATTCTTCTACATAGGAGATGACAGGCACACAACCCGCAAGAGCCGTAATAGCTTTTGAAAGGTGACACAGTCAGGCATAAAGAACATGCTGGGCACTGTAGCTCAAGCCCACAATCCTAGCTTTCTTAGAGACTAAACATGCAGTAGATCTCCTATTCAAAGATAATAGGACATAAAGCTATGTGAGACTCCATTTCAACCAGTGGCTGGGGATCAACCCCTGTGCATCCATTCATCCTCCCCAGCAACACAGCAAAGGACTATGGTTCACAATACAAGACATGGAGGCTTGTATGTACACAGAGAAGGAAGCACTGAATGGTGGTACACTGGGGTTTTGAGAGAAGGTGGTTATCACAGATGCCAACTGACAGATAACAAACTCCCATGGTGGGCAGTACAGGGAACAGGTCTGAAAAAAGAACACAATTGAATGCACAGTCTGTGCGTTCTAGCCACCAGGGTAACAGTGATGGCAAAGTGTGGACCCTACCTTCCACATGGAACGCACAACTGGTCATGGAGTCCTTGTGTCCAACAAAACCTTCTTAGCACAGTCCTCAAATCTCTGGGCCTCTGGCCATAGCCTCCTTTGTGCCCTTGCTTGCTCTCTCTTACCCTCTATAATCTTTTCTCTGCTTAGCGATCAGATCAAGATCCTAGATACCTAAGGAAGATCAGGCAACTTCAGCACACCAGGAAGCCCCCGGACACCTCGGAGTTGAAGGAAGAACCCTTGCCCTCATTGGAAAACACATCTCCTAATTTGTTATTAACTTACCTTCAAGAGTGACCTTTCAAAATGGTCAGTGGTGAGCCTCTGTTCCATACAAATTCTGTACCTCAACGTTTAAGAGAGGCAAGGTGGCTTCCAGAATGGAGCCTTTCTGAGAAATGTATTTGCTTTCATCTGCCTCAATATTTTCTCTGTGGACAGACAACTGCTAACTACCCTCTCCATATACAAACCTGTGCTTGCCTGCATGCCTGTCTTCCTTCCTTCCGTCCTTCTGTCCTTCCTTCCTTCCTTCCCTCCTTCCCTCCTTCCCTCCCTCCCTCCTTCCTTCCTTCCTTCTTTTCCTTCTTTCTCTCTTCCCCTCCTCCTCCTCCTCCTCCTCTTCCTGTTCCTCCTCCTCCTCCTCCTCTTCCTCCTCCTCCTCCTCCTCCTTTTCCTCTCCTTCTCTTCCTCCTCCTCCTCTTCCTCCTCCTTTCTGTAAAGAAGCCTAGTTCAAAGGAGGCATTAAATAAGTAATTTTCAAATGGATGGGGTGGGCATTGGTGAATTGAAGAAGAGTTTAACAGATTCAAAGGATGTGGACAGAAGAACAGGCCCACAGGAAGTGATTGAGGAAATGAGAGGCCTTCTTGTAAAACATACACAGCCACGGTATTTTTTCCTTACAAAGATGAGCAGCCCTACCCATTTTAAATTGGAGACTTTTACAACCAGGTTTAGTTTGAAAAATTCAGTCTCACTGAATTGTGGAAAATGAATTAGTCCAGACTAGACCTGAGGGAGCTAGAAATAAAAGCAGAAAAACACCTGTGAGGTTACTCTTGTAATCCTAGCAAGATCAATCTGAATGAAAATATGATACATTTCAGGAGCAGAGTTTGGAAAGAAATGCCAACAGCATATACACAAGTTTCTCTCTTAGAACCATAAAGAGCAAATGGCCACTCGCAGGCTGAAGCTTTTATGACCCATTGCTTGTCTCCTGCCAATTGGAGGTTAGAATCTTATCTCTGCCTTTGATGTTCTCTCTCGGTTCTGATTAAACAAGTACAGAGTAAAGCAGGCTTTGAAAGAAAAAACAAATCCAGAAACCAAAGAGATCATTGCAGCTTTTCATTCTAGTTCTCTACCCCAAGTTTGGGGCCTGGTGTCCTGCCATTCCTGACGGCATCTGAGACACTTTTTTGTACATCTATTATTTCTACACATTCTAAATCTGGTCCAATATGCTGCTCAAAGCTGAGAACAGAACTAAGGCATGATCTCAACACCAACCTCTAGTGATGAATTTTATTACTATCGATTTTTGTGGTCCAACTCAAGGAGAATCACAGTAAAGAAAAAATTTTACCTGGAGCCAGATACTGGTGGCTCACACAGGAAATCCTAGCTACTCAGGAGGCTGAGATCTGAGGATTGAAGTTCAAAGCCAGCTCAGATAGGAAAAGTCTGTGAGACTCTGATCTCTAATGAATCCCCAGAAAACCGGAAGTGGAGCTGTGGCTCAAACTGGTAGAGTTCTAGCTGTGAGCAGAAGAGCTGAGGGACAGTGCGCAGGTCCCGTATTCAAGCCTTATAACCTACCCAAAAAACCCCAAAACAAACAAACAACAACAACCACCAAGTAAACTTTATCTGGGAAAAAGATATGCCCTTGAGTTCTCTCCTCACTTCTTAGCCTGGTACTAAACAGAGTCCCTGGATCACCATCAACTCCCCTTCATTCTTTCATTGCAATACTACTTGGTTGAAGAAGTAAATCTAATTAAAGGAGCATGGAAAATGGAAGCTGTTTCTCAGATCGGAAGGCGCTGGCTCCGTGTATCTTTCACCACTGATTGGGCTGGCAAGATGGAAAACTCCAGTGACTGCCACACAAAATGCTTTCAATGTGGTCGCAACATCTGCTTCACTTGGTGTAAAAGTCTCTTCCATGGGGTGAGCGAAGATTTTTATTCTAATTGAATTTGTACTTAATTCCAGATAATGAAGAGATTCTGTTTTTTTTTTTTTTTTTTTTTTTTTTTTTTTGCTGATGCTGCTCAAATCGAGGGGGAAATGGGGGAAGGGCTTTCAGTCCATAGCCCAAAGCCTACTTGCATACAACTTGACTCCAAAGAAGGGAGATGGACACTTTGGGTCCAGCTATTCTGCATGGATTTATATCTTGAGGACAAGAAGGAAAAATTCCACAAGCACTGATTTAACCTTTTGAGTCCCACGTGGGGGGAGATGGGAAGGCAACTTTCTGTTGCCTGAATGTAATATTTCTAACCTAGTGGGTAGGCCTGAGTTTGAAGATGGCTCCTATTTCTTCTTAGGGATGTTTATTGGCCCTTGGTTGATTAAAACAAATAGAGTTAGAGTGCTGAACCGTTTCAAAGAAACCAAGGAGCCTTTCTGTATTCATTGTAATACTGACAAATGGGTATTGAGAAAGGAAAGAATAAAATGCACACGCGAGCGAGTCTTTCCCACTTGATAATCATCTGCCTTTCTCAGTGGCCTTTTAGAAATGACGGTGTCCATGAGTTCCTAATTTGGATATTCTGCTGTAAGGGGAGACTATAAATTATAGTTAATTTATTTTCCATTAAACCCCAGGATATGAATGAAACTTCTTCTCTGCTGTCTCTTCTACAAAACTTTATGGGGAACTGGAAAATAGACATGGAAATTGGGGCCTTCAGTTAGAAGCTGGAATAAAAAGCAACTTTGGAACCTGTACAACTTATCAAGTGCTGGATTCTAGCCATGTCTTCTTGCAGGGGCATTGGAAAAGAGAACTTTGTTGTTGTTGTTGTTGTTGTTGTTAAGTTAAAAAACCCAGAAGAGGCCCATCCCATCCCCACAATGGGGATACTTGAAAGAATTTTTTTTTTTTTTGGCCAGTACTGAGGCTTGCACTCAGGGCCTGGGTACTACCCCTGAGATTTTTAACTCAAGGTCAATGTTCTACCACTTGAGTCACAGCTCCACTTCTGGCTTTATGGTGGTTCATTGGAGATAAGAGTCTCATAGACTTTCCTGCCTGGGCTGGCTTCAAACTGAGATCCTCAGATCTCAGCCTTCTGAGTAGTTAGGATGACAGGCATGAGCCACCAGCACTTGCCTTAGTTTATTTTTTATACTCTTTTATGTAGGAGGAAACAAAATCTTGGTTATGTTTAAGACTTGTGGCATATGTTACATGAGATACACGATAAAATGCTTATTGGCTGAATTTACAGCCTCAAGGCTATCCTACCCTCCTGCAATCCCCTTAGATGACTGAAAGTACCTGTCCCCCTCCTTTGTTGTGTAAGTCTCCCTAACCCAGGATAGACTTAAGGATCTTGATAAAGAAATCTCTCCTTGAATAGCAACAGGAGCATTAATGCTTCTAAGCATCCATTGGTCCCTTAGATTGGAGGAAGAGCAACTGAAAACATGCACAGCAGCATGGTGATTCTAAGTAAGGAAGGGTCAAGGAAGAACTTACAAACACTGTCTTCATCAAACTAGACCAAGGAAGGCATGTTACAAATAAGTGACATTAGCAATGGGCTGATGAGTGGGAAAAGAGAGCCCAGCACCACCTTGTTTCAACAGAGCCATCACAAATTCAAGGTGATAAAAGTCCTGGCCTTTGCTATTCAAGCTTTACAGATAGCTAGCTATTCCTTTCATGCCTTTGCTTTTGTTATTTCTGACTGAAAAAAAATAACACTACCAACAACAGTGTTTTTCTTTTGAAATAATTAAAGGGAAAGAAGTCTAAAGAGAGACTGAGTGACAACCAGTATTCCCTAATGTCCTCTTGTTGCTTTAGGTGATTGGTATGCTTAATTAATAGAGGGCTCAGGGTCCATCATCTCTCTACTAGGGCCTGACCTAAGGGCAGGAGAGAAGGGGGCTGTAACCTGACCCGGCCCAGGTGTGTGCCTGCAGGTCATCTACTGTGAAAACTTGTGGCCCCTAAGCCCTGCCCCAGCATGGCTGTGCCTTAACTCTTTCAGGTCTTTTCCAAATGTCCGCCATGCTTGCACGATATCAGCATGCTCTACTGTAGATGAATTTGAAAAGTTCTGGCTGAGGATACGGAGCCTGTTGGAGACTAGGGACTGCTCCAAATAGGACACCACCATTTATTTACTGGCATTCACAAACATCAGATCTCTCTCTCTTTCTCTTTCTCTTTCTTTCTCTTTCTCTCTCTTCTCTCTCTTTCTTTCATCTATTAAGAGGGAGAGAGAGAGAAAATAAAGCAGAACACTGTTGTAGAGAAACCCTTCCCTCCCAACCCTCTGATCACAGGTAAGCAAACTGTACACTCATTCTTTGATGGTTCAGCACATGTTGTTAAAAGACAGTGGCAGACAATCCTTCTTCCTGTAGATTTTTCTATTTGCCTATCCCACAGAGACAGTTATTGCTAGGAAAAAAAGACTGAGTAAATAAGAGAGGCTCTAGAAATTTCTAAATATACGTGGGTAGGGAGAGAGGAAAATGAGTCTCCTGTAGGCATTCACTCCTATTGACATTTTTGCTTCCGTGAGCAATGAGACATGTTTCAGATACAGCCATGTGCCTTTGCCTGTGTTGTGCTTGGACCACAATCCTCCTGTCTTCACCTTCCTCATAACTGGGATTACAAGTATGTGCTACCAAGCCCAGATTTCTCCATCCTCACCTATTTCAACACTTAGAAATCTCCCAGGTATATCTGTAGTTAGGTTATAGATGATGGGCTTCATAGCTAACCATCACAACTCCTGGAAGAAAATTCCTGGAAGTTTTCCCAGAGGAGGGAGTCCTGGGGAGAATATGATGATGATGATCCTTTGTTTCTTAAACAGATGAATGTCCTTTTTTGGTGGGTGCTGAATCCAGTCCTGGAAATCTCTGAAAATGTGTATGCTGCATTTTTTTTTTTAGTTTTTTCATCCTTCCTGTGGGGATATCTATACTAAGACATTGAGGGTTCTAGAGGTATGGCTGAGGAATTCTAAAGCCAGACACAAGCCAGACATGATGGAGAAAGGTGCTGGTCCATGGTGTTAGCCAAGACATCTGGCTGCCATGGTTCAGTTTTCCAGAAAGCCATGAGTCCACTGGAGTTTGGCTATGCACATCAAGGTTTTGAACTGGTTCACACAGAACCACACAGTAGGATTCTAGCTTTGGATTTTGCACTGGAGATTAGGTAACAAGAAAAATATGTTCCAGTTGATCACTGCAGAAAGCTACTGAGCAAAAACAAAAATCAATTCTGACTATAATAAAGGATCAGGGGATCTAGTTAAAGCAAATATAGTTTATTGATACATTGGCCCTACCAAAGGAGATGTGTGTTTTTATTTGTTAAAAAAATAATAATGACTAAAAAGAAAATATAACCCCATGCTTTCCGGCGTGAAGGGCCACAAGGGATGAATCCACAATGGAAAGGGGGGTGTGGAGAGAAAATTAAGGTGAGTCTTGTGTACTGCTCCAAGCCCCTGGTATTTATTATTCTTCCTGCAAAGAATTTGCAATCCAGAGATTAGCATTTCATATTTCCACATGCTTGAACATTTCTGAGTGCTATTAATGATGCCCATAGAAAATACAGGTCACATTAGACTATTAGACTGCATTTGCCAGGCCATATTTTTGAAACCTTGTTTCTATTTTTTGCCAGCTAAAATTTTGCAGGTGGTCAGGTGGTAGATTCAAATATCACAATGTGAATACAAGCCAATTAACCAACAACCACATTTTATGAGGTTACAACTACCTAATTGTTTTGTGTTTGCAGCTAATTATTTCTGGGAGATATTTGTGCATATGGAAGAAGAATCTGCTATTATAATTGAGTGCACTGCAAAACAGAAGTTCTGCTGCAAGTCTATCAGGGGCAAAGAGCACATATCTTCTATGTTTCATAAGCTTCCACAAATCACTTTGGGCCCATGGAGTCTAGATTAATATGAGCTGCTAATGGTGACAGGATTCTAAAGTTTGGAAAACAAATCCAAGCACTGACTGCCGCAAGTGATATCCAGGACACAAAATATCAACAGATTTCTGGGTGGTTGGTGGTTGCTATTAACTCATTCCTGTTTTGTTTTATTTTGTGGGGTTACTGGGGTTTGAACTCAGAGCCTGAACACTATCCCTTAGACTTATCAGCCAAGGTTGATGCTCTTTCACTCGATCCACAGCTCTCCGTATAGCTTTTGGATGGTTAATGGATGAGAAGACTCTTGCTGACTTTCCTGCTTTGGCTGGTATTGAACCACGATCCTCAGATCTCAGCTCCCTTGAGTAGTTTGGATCACAGGTGTGAGCCATCAGTGCTCACCTCGGTCATGCATTTTGTTACAGACTCCAAATTAAAAAAAGAAAAACACACACAAAAAAACAGTAAGCGTATACTTGAATCACTTTGTCTACAAGTCTGAAAATTAGTGCCCTGATCAATTATATGACCTATCTAGAGACTCGTCATGCTGTCAGCCTAGAGGACCAAGATACATACATGCAGTACCTCTCATGGCTGTCCCGAGCTTCCTTGATTTCTGCTGGAAGGTATTTGAGGCAGCGTATGTCCCTGGAGACCATACCTATTAGGCCCCTGCATGCCAAGCCACGCCTGAGGGGATTCTCAAAAATTAACTTTATAGCAGGCAAGCTGAACCTGTTCTCATAAATTGGTCCATTCAGACAAAGTAGTGGGCCAGTTTTATGCAGTTTTATGCAGATAGGTTTTATTTTTTTTTCTGTTATTATCGCAGCTGCTCGTTGATATTTTAATGCAAGTTTTTACCAAGTTAGGCCCCGAGGCTCTTTAAATTGAGGGTTTCAATTATTTCTAAAAAATCTAATAATTAAGTAAATTAATGAGCCTAGTCAGAAATCTGGCAACCTGATTGTAAGTACGGAGATGCAAGAAATGCTAACAGAAGGTACTCTAAAAAAAATATTTTTGACTATGCTTTATTTGTATGTACCGAACATCTGACACTGAGATCCACAAACAAGCCAGGGCACAAAATATATGAGAGAGAGAATCTTAACCCAGATGCAGGTGGAGCTGGCAGACTTTGTGCTCCATTAGGCCACATTACCTGCTTGTGAGAAAGTAACATGGAGTTTCACCAATGAAATCCAGTAAAACAGCATAGAACTCATATCTCTTTATTTAAAGGGATTTGACAAATCATGAGAGAAATGCCGACTATACCATAAAACAAGGTTGAAGTCAATGAAAGTTGGAATATTGACCTGAGAAGATGACTTACTTAAAAGGAGAACTACAGACAATCCTGGAGTTACAATGGTTCCATTTACTATGTCCCTTCAACTTTAGTGGTGGCTGGAAAAGTGTATGCATTAAGTAGAATCTACATTTTAAGTTTTGAATTTGAGTCTTTTCTTGGGCTGTCAATAATTATCTGCCAGGATGTTGGATGACAGACTCTAATGAGCTACATAATCACAAGGGAAAATCGTAAATATGCTGTGTTCCTAAGCCACAAAGATCAATAGGTTAGGTTATTTAATGTCTTTTGGACTTCCTGTATTTTTCAAGTTTATCAAGTCAGACCATTGTAAATCAAGGTACATCTGTGCACCCATTGTAAATTGCCCTCAGACTAATTCTGGATGGCCCTAAAGAAGCCATCTGGAAAATAAACTAATTCTGGATTTTTCCTGGAGAAGTCATCTAGAAAATAAATGAATTCTAGATTTCCTCAGAGAAGTCATCTAAAAAATAAACTTTCAGTGCCACCTGTCTTCCATTTTGGTTGCTTTTCTGTTAGAGCAATAATAACAGTTTACTAAGACTAGCCTGATAAAGGAGGTTTATAATCTGGACTTTTTAACTTTGGATCCAGTGCCTGGGGTACTTTGCAGAAATGGCTTCATGTGTGTGGGTCAACTTTCTGTGACTGTTGACAAAGACTTGAGGAAATCCACTTACGAAGAGAAAGGTGTTTATGTCCACGATTGATTAGCCTTGCTGTTTTGGGGTCTATGGCAAGACAGCAACAGCTGGTGGAAGCATGTGGTGTGCAGTATTCTTCACCATGGGACTGAGATGCGAGAGAACAAGGAAGAGGCTGGGACCTTGCATTCCTCTCCAAGGGCCCAATCTCATCGGCTAAGTCCTCATATTAGCCACAGATCTGACATTTCCACCATATTAACATTCTGGAAAAGAACCCTTAACACATGGAGCAGCCATCTAGAAGATAAACTAATTTGGGGAAATAGTTAAGACCTTCACAGTGAACTCCCAATTTCCCTGGGCTATTTCTCATCCACTTTCAAGAGTCTGCTCCTGCCCAGTTTTCTGAACCATCCCCAGAGAGATGACCCAACTCCTGGACAAGATTTGATGTCTTTGTGTACCACCTTGACATCATGAAAACGGGTTTACAGAGATGCACAACAGCACCGGCACAGTAGCTTGAGATACTTCCTCTCTTCAATGCCTATCCCTTGCTCTCCAAACATCATTGTCGTGATGTAAGATGGGAAATGGCTGAGGCTCACAAGGTGGGGTCTCCCAGCAAGGAAGGGTGAGTCTGGAATATGGAAGGTCATCTGAGGACCACACCCATCCCCTGTCCTGGAAGATCCCCTCCTCCCACAGCTTCCCATTGTGAGTCATGGTTCATTATACACAAAGACAGTTAGAATTAACAACAGATCTCTTTATGGAATATGGTCTGGTGAAATCCAGGTGTGCCTATTAATCACACAGGACAGAATTACAAAAAAAAAAAAAAACACCCTAGTGTTCCAGGACTCTCTACCAGTTACAGTTCTTATAATCGGCTCCATGCTGGATGGAACAAAGAATGTTTTGTCCTGGAGATTCTAATTGAAGAAAGCTAATGAAATGGCACATTTTCCCCCCATAAGCAAACCAAATGGTGAATGTGGAAACACGGTTAAGACCTTAAAGTTGAAGTAAGCAACACTAAGAAATATGTTTTGACAAACAACAAACTACATAGGAGACGCAAACCATGCACAGGGCTCTCCCTGCAGCCCTTTGGTCCCATCTGTCCCAGGCTCTGCTGCATCTTGCTTCTCAGTGGTCTCCAGTGGCAACATCTGTTGTAAGGGGTAAAGGATCTATTCAATCTAGGGAAATAGCCCAACCAGAAGAATATATATACATACATACCTACCTCACACACACACACACACACACACACACACACACACACACACACACACACATACACACACACAATGGAACAATATTTAAGAAATGAACACTGGTGGCTCATGCTTGTAATGCTAACTACTCAGGAAGCTGAGACCTGAGGATCCTTGTTCAAAACCAGCCCAGACAGGAAAGTCCACAAGCCTCTTATTTCCATTTAACCACGAAAAACTCCAGAAGCATAGCTATGGTTCAAGTAGTAGAGCAATAACCTTGAGCAAAAAAGGAAGGAAGGAAGGAAGGAAGGAAGGAAGGAAGGAAGGAAAGAAGGAAGGGAGGGAGGGAGGGAGGGAGGGAAGAAGAAGGAGGAGGAGGAGGAGGAGGAGGAGGAGGAGGAGGAGGAGGAGGAGGAGGAGGAGGAGGAGGAGGAGGAGGAGGAGGAGGAGGAGGAACTGATTGTGGGAACTGGAGAATGTTCAAATGGCCAGTCAATATAAAACTTTATTCATACAATTTGGTGCTCAAGAGCTTCAATTACAGAGAAATACAAATGAAAATCACTGTGAGATCAGAAAAAAGCAACCATACCCTACCAGTGAGCCAATAACTATCAGAGACTGTTGATTGAAAGTAAGGGTTTAAAGTAATTGGAATCTGCACACTTTAATGCTGAGAAAGACCACCACATTGAGACATTTTTGTTGTCCTTTTCCTAGCTCAGATCCTAAGGACAGAGTGAATGCCTTGCATAGGAAGTGCACCTGCTCATCCATTCACTAAGGGAGAGTAAGGACTGGATTATTGGTCTAACCAGACTCCACCTAAAGTGGACCAACTGTTCTTACACAAGGCAATTGGTTTGTGTTTTCTTAGTGATGGGGTTATTGATGTCAGGGAAAGACAGCAATGTGGGAGAGTCAATCAAATGGAAGGCTCACTGATTGTTTCTTACTCAGGAATCCATTCCAGTTTCTCCTCTTATTCCTGAGAGGTGAGAATATGGTTGCTTTGGTAGCTTTTTGCACATCTGTCCCAGTCACTGTGCTTTTATGATGGAGTGTGTGTGTGTGTGTGTGTGTGTGTGTATACACGCATGTGTTACTGCATTTGTGAAAGATGGAAAATAGTAAGGGTTTGACAAGGCTGAATTAATTCTTTCTAAGGAAATTTTATATTCTCAACTAGAATTCTGGACAAAGCTCAGAAGATCAATAATAATAATAATTAATAACAATAATAATAAGCACTATCCAATTAGAAATCACAGAAGCACTCAGTAATGTCTGTTTATGTTTCTCTATAAACAAGGTCAGGTGTGAACATGGGCTTCTGTTACAGAATTTTTCCAACTTTGAGAATTTTTGAAATCTCATTTTTTTTCTTTTAAATCTCCAGACCGTTGGAATGTGGACGAAGAGCTTTTTGGAATTTTTGAAAACTAAGGAATTCTTTTGGTCAAGCTGAATTTCTCTTCCAGTTTGAGAGCCCTGGTTATGGGATCTAGTTGTCAGTCTATGTTGGTAGAGAATTCCAGAAGTTATTAACTTAGAGGAATGGTCAACTGCCCATCTCCCACCCCTTAGGAAATGTGCAAAGTGTTTCAGATCCATCTGGGTAGAAAACACAGACACACATTAGATCGTTATCAGGTGTGACACTTTTGAGGTCATGTTGCTTCCATGTTTTGTGAGTTCCAGTGAACCCTGGATTGCTAATGAATGATTTCCATTGGGTAATTTTGTTTATTCTGTTTCAAGTTTCCAGTTTGCCCGTCTGGATTGCATTAGCATCGCAATGATTTACCCAGGAGGGGTTTGGTTTCTTAACTTGATTGGGGAGAGGGACCTTGGGAGGGATGGCTGCCCTGGTGGGAAAGGATATTTCTTTGTAACCTCTTGGCAATTGTACATGTGTGCGCAAGAAACCTGAGCAGTGGAATGCACTCGCTGTTGACTTTGCTCCTCAAATTATAACCGGTGTACATTACTGACAATATATTTGCCAGCCAGACACCATAGTGACCCAAATTTTACCACTCAGAGAAAAAATATGCATACATACCTCCCCATATATATATATGTGTATACAAGTATATGCATATACATTTATGTATATGCATATACATATATATACCTGTATGTATACACATATAAACATGTATACATATGTATATATGGTATTTTGGAAGCATAACTAAAAAAGCAAAAGCCCATTTTCAAAACAAAGTTCATCTATTATTGTCTGTTCACTCCTCCTTGCTCTGGGTTGTTAGTGGTTTACTACTGGTAGCATGAGTGATACATCTTCAAGAGTACTGGATCCTCAAGGTTCTGAACTGTCCATCAACCAATTCCTCAGCTCCTCGAACACCGACCCATGCCAAATTCTGTCACTAGACTTGGATGGAACCCAAATTCATGGGACTTGATGCTCAAGAGCCCATTTTCTTACATTACTCTAGTATATCCCTAAGCTAATATACACATAGGGCATCACAGCTCCATTGGGTCAAGTCTTTGACATATTTATTAAATAAACTGGTCGGTTCCTGGAATGAAATCCACTTGCTCCGTGGTGGGTGATCTTTGTAGTATGCTGCTCAATTCACTTTCCAAGATTGAATATTTCTGCCTATATGTTCATCAAAGAAACTAATCTATAGATCTCTCTCTCCCTCTCTCTCCCTCTCTCTCCCTCTCTCTCCCTCTCTCTCCCTCTCTCCCTCTCTCTCTCTCTCTCTCTCTCTCTCTCTCTCTCTCTCTCTCTCTCTCTCTCTCTCTCTCTCTCTCTCTCTCTCTCTCTCTGTATACTTTTGGTATCACTCTAGTGTAGATTTCACAGAATGATCATGGTAGTAGACCTTCTCTTTTCTATTTTATAGAATAGTTTGAAGATTTGTGTTGGTTTTCTAAAGACCTCATAGAATCTGGCAGTGATCCCATCCAGCACTAGGGTTTTCTTTGTTGAGAGTCTCTTTATTACTTCTTCAATCTCATGGCTTATTGTACAGATTTGAGATTTTTAATATCCTTTTGGTTCCATTTTGGAGTCAAGGAATTCATCCATTTCTTTCAGGTTTCCAATGTATCAGAGTATAATTTTTCAAACATTTCGTGCTTGGCCTCAGTAGCATCTGCTGTAATAATATCCTTTTTCTCACTACTGTTTTTATTTATTAGACACCAATGGATGGTTTGTCAATGGAGGAGCACAGCTATGTCCCACAAAGATTTATTTAGAAAGAGAGGCAGCCTGTATTTCTACCCTGTTCTCATGTAACAAGGCAAAATTTAAATTTCCATAGTAACATTAACCAAATGCAAGGGACACACTTCTAAGGAAAAAGAATCCTAAAGGAAAGAGGCAGGAAGGAAGGAAGGAAGGAAAGAAGGAAGGAAGGAAGGAAGGAAAGAAAGAAAGAAAGAAAGAAAGAAAGAAAGAAAGAAAGAAAGAAAGAAAGAAAGAAAGAAGGAAGGAAGGAAGGAAGGAAGGAAGGAAAGAAAGAAAGAAAGAAAGAAAGAAAGAAAGAAAGAAAGAAAGAAAGAAAGAAAGAAAGGAAGGAAGGAAGGAAGGAAGGAAGGAAGGAGGGAGAAGGAAGGAAGGAGAGCAAGCAACCAAGCTACCTTTTTACTACTCTATGATAAGCTTCAGTACTGAAATGATGACAATTTTCCAAAATCAATTTATAAGTTTGATCTAATCTCGATAAAAATATCCACCAAAATCAACCAAGTAGCCCCCACAGAAATAAAGAAGGGATAGAAAAGGAAAAGAAAAATGTTTCTGCATGTGGCAGTCACAGTTGATAGCCCATTGTACCCCTTTGATGGACACAACGATCATTTCTCAATTAAATACGAACAAAAATATGCTTCAGAAGGACACATGAATGACGAATAGCTAGGGGACAGTGAGAAACCATACCCTGTGCAGTTTGGAAACATCTGTCAATTCTTTCAACAGCATCAACCCTTCGACTCAGCAAGTTGCTGAAAGTTTCGCCCCAGGGTTCTACGCATAGGTGATCATCAAGTGATTCACCAAGTTAAGCTTTTCTAACCATGTTCCGCTCCTTCTCTGTGAGGGCATTCATATGCAGTAGTGGGGTTTGAACTCAAGGCCTCACACTTGCTAGAAGCAGAAACTCTGTCCACAGAGCCATGCCGCTGGCGTCCTGTGCTCTCCCCGCTTTGATTTCACATGATACCCATTTAAGATACCCATGATATCCTATTTAAGTTCTCCTGCATGGATGGGATGACACGTAGCTATCACATTGCTCAACTTTTATTGGTTGCCATGGGGTCCTCATGAGCTTTTTGCCCAGGCTGACCTGAAACAAAAATGGCCTTCCAAGTTGCTGGGATCACAGGCACCTTGTCAATTGATATTTTTCATGTTTGAGTCACCTGTACGGGCTAAGAGAGTGGTTTAAATTCATTTATACGTTTCAGGTGTTTTAAAAACTATTAACGGTGCTTTGCTCTGTTGTAATATTCAAGTCAACACCAGAATAGTATGGGATTGGTTTGGTTTCTTCTGAAACCATCAAATCCTTTAACTTGCTTTGCCATGAAAGCCACATAACACATATGCACAAAATGAAATCTTTACAAATCCAAACAACTGATGAATGCAAACAGGTGAAAATATAAACTACCTCTTGGAACTACTTTTCTCCAAATGTGTGCCATGGTCTTTCATATTGATAAAAGTTCTGAAAGGAAGAAGGGACCCAGCTGGAAATAAGAAGAGAGATATATACAATATCAGCATTTACTTAATGAGACAACACATTTTTGCTCCCGCATGAACCATTTGGGAAATACCATCTTAGAGAAATTAAAAGGAATTGTTCCCAGGGTTCCTTAGAAAAATGGTGTCAAACTATGGTACATGTTTTCTGATCACTGTGCTTGTTATTATGTTATTTTTGTGTGTTTGAGGCCAAAATCGAATAAGTGCTCAAGACAGTGTGTTCAGTTGCTTTTTAAAAAATTTCTTTCTTTGTTTGCAAAAGCTGGATGATGGTCAGGGAAGGTGTTTCCAACATTCACACTTCAGGAAGGCTGAACTGGTTATACTTTTGTGTATTATGGTTTTTTCCCCCCATGAATTAAAACCACTTCTGTTTGTAAAGGGCAACTGACGAGAGTCAGAGGTGATGTTACAGAGAAAACAATAGGTATTTTGTGCAGATGCTCTCTCTGCAGCCTGGAAATGCACGGGGGGGGGGGGGGGGAGACAGACAGAGACAGAGAGAGACAGAATGATTTCTTCTACAAACACATTCAAATGTTTGTCTTCTATCTGCCTGGAGTAATGAGGAGATGGGGGAAATGGCATGCCTTTCACAGAGAATCTCTTTGAATTTCTGTCTCAGGATTTGAGAGTCAGGTGAAGGTAGGGGTGAAGCTGGGAGGGGGAGGGGGTGGCAGCTTTGAGCACCTTCCCTGGGCACCAGCTGTGAGTGAAATGACTTGAGCATCTGACTTTCAGCGCCTGGCGCTCCTGACTCACGCAGCTCCCTGTGTGGTGGTGGTGGTGGCTGACAAGATCACCTTTCTTCCTCCGTCTTCCACCAATCTCCCCCCCCCCTTTCCCATCCCCACCCCCCTGCCTTTCCCTACCCTCAGGTCTATTTTTATTTTATTTTTTTTCATGGCCTCTGAAAATGCAATGGAGAATAAAAACGTGGTCAGACCTGCCGCCAGCACCTATGCCCTCCAGTCTTAAGCTGACAAAAATGTCAAGAAACTGACAGTAAAATATGCGAAGGGAAAGCTTGCAAACAAGAGCAAACCCCAGACTACTCGACGCCTTCGCCACACCGTGTCATGATTTTCAAACAGAAACAGCAGTGGTGGGATTTATTATCTTGAACATCGCTTCTTAAATTTTACACGATGCAAATGCTAGTAAGAATACCAAGAGGTGTGGAAAGGGGCTGCGGGGGTGGGGGGTGGAAGTTATTGAAGATGGAATGAGGTAAGGCATAGAAGGAAATAGTTAAACCCCATAGAATGTCAGCAGGGGTGATCTTTGTCACCCCTGGATTTACCATAGTGAAGAAGAAGGTCGAGAGAGGCAATGAAGTCCCAGAGCAACCACTGTCAACCATCCACAGACACCTGCCTTCATGTGCCTAACCCATAAATAAAAAGTTGAAACACATACATTTTGTTAGTCAACCTGATGCCAGAAAGCCTCATTAATTTCCTTAAACTCTTCTAGCATTCCTTCTGTTCGGGTTCTAGATGCTCTTCAGCACAGAGTCTTCCCCAGGTGTGAACTTTGGAGACTCTTGATGGCTGTTTTGGCTTATAGATCTGTTCAATCCATATAAGAAGACTACAGAGTAAGTTTCTTGTTTACTGGAAACTAAGATGTAGCAGACACTAACTTTCTCAAAGTATAGTTGTTTGTAACAAGGCTAGTATTCCAAACTACAATGATTTGATCTCAGACAATTCTTTCAACCCAAAGTTCCCTCCCTGGAGAAAGGGGTAGGGAAATAGTTGACTCCATTTCTTTAATAAGCATATTTATATGCTATCCTAAACAGTGAACATATTTGAGGGCAACATCAGGAGCAAGAACGACAAATATTCTGTAGTTATGTCTTTGAAATTGCTTCTAAGCCAGTTCCCACATTTATCAACTACGGAATGCTCATAAATGTGTTTTATTTTCTTCTCTTATAACCCATCAGGAAACATGGGCATTCCATAAAGGAATGAAATGTCCCATTTTGGCTAAACTAAATAACCCCAACACTCTTGTAAAACCAGGAAGGGGCAACCATAACAATCATACAAGGTGAATTAATTGGTTTACTCCCCCAAGACCTCAGATACCATGGATTCACTTATAACTGTTGGCTTTACAGTGTGATTGTTACACCCAACTTCATGTGTGGAGCATGCACAACTTCATGGTACATAAAATAGGCACTTCCTGGATTTTTTTTTTTTTACAGAATGGAAAAATAAAAAAATCAGAGAGAGAGGGAGAGGAAGGAAGAGGAGGAGGGGAAGAGGAGAAGAGGAAGAGAAGAGGAGGAAAAGAAAAGAAGGAGGTTTTAGGAAGAGGAGGAGGAGGAAAAGGAGAAGAGGAGGAGGACAGGAGGAAGAGGAGGAGGTTTTAAGAAGAGTAGGAAGGGGAAGAGGAGCAGGAGCAAGTAGCTAAAGCAATCCCAAGAGTGATTGAGAGACTCAGTCACCCTTGAAATTTATGTACAATAGCATCACAGGCTATGAATCTACACACAAGAAAGAGAGGCTCCCAAAATCTTAGATTGCATATTCTTAGGTATCTAACAGGTGATCAGCCAAAGTTATGTAGTTCCCAGCCCTCTTTGACCAAAAGATGGCTTTCACTGTCTTGTGAGACCGTGGGACCATCTCCATGGCTGTGCTGTGATCACAGCCGTAAAGAGGGCTGTAAAACGTCCATTGCAATCCAAATGTCACATCAGTGGAAATGTCTAAAGCTCATAATGGCCGTAGTGATACCTCCTTAATGTTCCAATCTATCTATCCCCAGGGAAGTCGGGACAGGAGCTTCTTTTCTCAAGATGGCCACTGAGGGTTTGGTACAATAGCAGAAGATTCCCAGGGTCCACAGCACTCAGTGCTCAGGTCACTCCCTCATAAATCTCATTATTACTTTAAAAGCAGATCGTGGCAAAGAAAGAATAACGGTGTTAATTCCATTTGCATATGAATGGAAGACTATGTTGTGGAACTTCCAGTTAAAACCTGAGCAGAAGAACAAAGCGACCTGATTAGAAGTCTCCCTGGAGGACATCACTGCCCACTCTTCTATTTTCGTTCTAGTTCAGCCTGTTCTCCTGAGGCTGTGACCACTTCCTTGATAATGGCTCCCAACATTATTTTCAGCAGGCCTGCTTTGTTCTTCTTCATGTGTATAATTACAGTTTGCAATTTTATACAGATGGACGGTAGGACTTTTAATTTTAATTTTTATTTTCTGATACTGGAGCTGGAATTCAGGGCTTGTGCACCGTCTCTTAGCTGTTGTGCTCAAACCTTGTACTCTACCAAATTGAGCCACAGTTCCCCTTTTGACTTTTTGGTAGTTCATTAGAGATTAGAGTCTCATGGGCTTTTCTGCCTGGGCTGGCTTGCAATGGGGATTCTCAGATCTAAGGTTACAGGCATGAACCAGGGGTCCAGGCTTCATGCATTTAAGCGAGACACACAAATACATGCATATACATACACACATATATACATAAATATATATGTTATATATAATGGTGAGGGAGAGGGAAGGGGACTATTGGGTAGATGGGAATGAAAAATGGCAGATATAACATTGGGCAGATAACACGCAATGCACCATGGACCTTCTTGTTCCCATAGTGCCTGGGGCTCCTGCTCAAATAATTCTTCTTCCCATAAGGGGGCGGGGCAGGTGTCTGCTCAACCAATGGCAACTGTATGTATACACAGAGCTATCAACCATCAACCAATCAGCACAAAGCCCAGGGCAGGAACTCTGGGTGGAGCATTGAAGTATAAAAATGGCCCTCTGAGGGTTTCAGCCTTGGACGTGCTGTGAGGTCCCTAAAGGAATAGAGTCTCTCTACTTTCCTTTTAAGGATGGACCTTCTACTTTCAAATAAACTTACTCGGTTTATCTTAAACACTTTCCTGCTTTTTAATTCTTTGATGGGTGGAGAAAATGAATCCTTACTCTTAGACTGCATCAATGGGAAAAAAATAACATCTGGAATCAAATATATTAAATCTTAAAGACATAATTATGTAGTTAACAGCCCTCATATTCTTTCTACTTCATAAAATAAACTAATTTGAAAACCAAAAACCAAGAGAGACTTTCAATGTATTTTATCGTAGAGGAAATCAATATATTTGTATCTTGCCTGCCCAGAAATCTGTGCCTACATTTTGGGGAAATTAGGGAAATTAATTTAGAGTGAGAAGCATTCTTCATCATCAGGATTTGTTCCAGAGACTTACACACAAATAGCGGAGGATTGATTTATAATCAGTACAATTAGAATCATGGTGGCTTACAAGAGTTTCCAACATTTTTTACCCATCCCAGCATTCCTTTGGCCAAAATCGGATTTTGATTACAAGGTGGATTAAAAAAGATTAAACACTGTTAATGTTTCTCTTTACTATTTTTCTTTGCAGAATTCAGTCATTGAGGAATCTATGTTTCTCATTTCAAATGCTGGATGTCAGAATGAACAGCTTTCTGGAAATGAAGACTTTTGGGGCAGTTTGCTATTTCTAAAACTTCATAATTTTCACACAGTTAACAAAACCTTTGGCATCTTTCAAAATATAACTAGTGCCTTACATAGCCTTTTTTTTTTTTTAAGTACTGGGGTTTGAATATAGGGACTCACACTTCCCACACTGGTACTTTATCACTTTAGCCAGGCCTCAATTCCTGCTTTTTTTTTTGTACTAGTTATTTTGGAGATTGAGTCTAGCAAACTTTTCCACCTGGGCTTATTCTGAACTGTGATCCTCTAGATGCCAGACTCCAGAATAACAAGGATTATAGATGTAAGCCACAGACACCTAGCTCTGATACAGCCTTAACAGAGTTTCACTCAGCTTTTAAAACGCATACCTCTTTGGATCATACTCAGCTACTGTCTTTAGCAATATCTGGTATAATTTAATTGATAACTGAGGGCCACATCTGTTGGAGTCTGAAACATAACCATGTATTCACACTGACCTACAGGGGTCCTAAAGGAGAAGAAAGAGGGAAAAAAATCAAATTCTCCAACTTGAATGTTTTTAGACAGCCAGAGAGCTCATCCTAATCATTCGGTTTGCTAAACAGTTCAGAATCAAAATGAAAAAAAAATGTACAGCTTTGATTTTGTATAGATCAAATCTTGGTTCTGTCACCTGATAATCAAGTGACCTTGTGGAAGGTCAAAATGGAGAGACACAAATGAAGAGTTGCCCAGATTTGTGAGAGAATGTTAAGTGCTTAGTGTTTCAGAGTAGCATCTCATTGTGTGTCATGTAAATATTATCGTTAGGAGTAGCAATAAGAAACATATCCACAGTCTTCTCCTTCTCTCTCCTTTCCTCTCTCCCTCCTTTCTTCCCTCCTTCCCTTCTTTCCTTCTTCTTTGAAATACTGCTAAAACTACCCTGGGCTAATCTCAGACCCGATTAGTTAGTAGTGCCCCATTCTTGATCGCTTGTTCATTTCTTGTATCTTCCCCGGTGTAAACTACTTAAGATCCTTTTTATAGATTCATCTTTGGCTTCATCAGAGTCAATTTCTTCTGCATTCAAGCCGGCACTGCTGATAAGATCATCAAAAATATTCTGTTTTGGCCCCCGAAATGACCGTGTCAAGTTGACTCAAGTGTACGTTCACTACAGCCGCAGAAGTGCCCACAGCAGCCGAAAGAGTGAATAACAACTTCCAAGGCAAGTTCTCCTGCTGGAGGAAAAGGTAACTTGCTGTGTTGCATGGTAGTGCCTTCTGGTCAATTCAGTCCCTTAATCAATCAACTGAGTGGAAGAAAATCAAGTAAATTGGTTCTTCAGCTGCCTGGACTGCTCATGTCATTCTAAAAGCAGGGATCCAAGCAAGTCTCAGACACAGCTGCATACAGCCTTGTCCTAGCATTATACATACATACATATATATATATGTGTGTGTGTGTGTGTGTGTGCACATATATACATATACATATGTATCTATATATACAAATATACATATATACACATATACTTATATTTATACATTATATCGATACATGCATATATATTATATTTATATTAATATATTATAAGATATTAATATATAAATAATATATACTATATTAATATTATAGTATATAATATATAAAAGAGAACCCTGGTATCTAAGTACACATATGTACATATACACATGTATGTATATAGAAATATGCATGTATACACACATACACATATATTTATACATTATATTGATACATGCATATATATTTATATATTAGTATATTATATAATATATAAAAGATAACCCTGGTATCTAAAAGTGACTTCTTTGTTTTTTTTTTTTTTTTGGAAACTAACTGTAACAACCAAGAGTGTAAAACGGTAGGAAAGGTTAAGTATCTAGATTACTACATCATTAGCTAAAGATGGTCTCAAGGATATGGCTGGACCCAAGGAAACAAGGCATCGAAATTGCCATCTGGATCTCTGAAGTGCATCTCCCTTTGTGCAGTGTGCATGGTTGACAGAAATAGGAGACTTCCTTAAGCCAGATTCCTCATCTTGTAGTCAATAGTATTTGACCTATGTATCCATCCCACAGGCTACTGTGAGCATCCACTAAAACCACATCCCACTTAGAACTTAGAGCACAAATGAATACATATGGGCCATAAACACAGCATTCGTGAGCTGGAAAGGACTAAGCAAAACTACAGCCATGCTGTGCCATCCATCAGTTCTGTTTCCTGCTTCTACTCAGCTTGTTTGTCCCCATCTCAAGATTAATTTTTCTCTCCCATCAGAGATATTCCTATTTTTCAGATCTGAAGCACCCTGTGTGATACTCTATTAGGAAAGCACGAGCCATGAATTTCACAAATGTAAGATCTTCAATCTATGTCCATGTTGTAGGAAATGACATGCTCTTTTCCTCCCTCCCTCCCTTCCTCCTCTCTCCCTCCCTCTGTCCCTTCCTTCCTACTTTTCCTTCCCTTCCCTTTTCCCTTCTTCCTTCCTTCCTTTCTTCCTTCATTCCTGGTACCAAGGCTCGAACTCAGAGCCTCAAGCTCACTAGGCTTGCTTGCTCACTCATGGATGGCACTCTACCACCTGAGCCACACTTCCCATATGACATTTTGTTAGTTAATTGGGAGATGGAGCCTCAAGGACTTTTCTGCCCAAGCTACCTTTGAAATTCAAGTCTCCAGATCTCAGCCTCCTGAATAACTAGGATGATAGATTTAATCTACCAACATGCAGCAAACATTCTTGTGGTTTTTTTGGTGGTGGTTGTAAATGACATCATTTTTCACCAGTGAAAGACCAAATTGCTGGCCTGCGGGACGGGCACCACCTCTTCCTGTTCTCAGATGTCAATTGCTCCTTTAGTCCTTTCCAGATGTAACTATGGTGTTTCTGTCTCTATGTCTGTGCTTTCTCCATCTCCTTATAGTTCATTTTCTTTACCATGAAACACCAGTGTTCATCAGTTAATTGTAGGTACTTTCTCTTCTTTGTCTACATTTTCTCTCCTAACATCTTGACTGTTCTTGAAGTTTCCAAGTTTATCCACCCTAAAAACACTTGAGGTGGTTGCATTTGAGCTTCAGAACTATAGAACCGATTCTCTTCTTGATCTCCACAGGCAAAGCATAATAAGCAAAAACCCTACCCCACTTAACTTTTCTCTGGATTTTTTTTCAGCCTCTGTAAAAGCAATGGTCATTCACCACCTTTGACAATTCTCTCACACATAGCATAATCTAGTACTGTTTTTTTTTTCCTTCTGCAAAACCCAACCATGTATTTGTCTCTACATGGCTGCCAATAAATTCCTCTCTCATCCTTCGACTATCATAAATGCATCTTATGACTTTCCCTCCTCCAAATATTGGTCTTTTATTTGAAGACCTGAAGAAGAGCTGAAGCCCTTACCTACTATGGTAGATACAGCTTTGATGAATCAGGATGATTCTTTTTCTCTCATTCCATCTCTGACTACTCTTTTCTTTGTCCATTACACCAGAGCACCAACTTTTCAGATCCTCCAGACATCATTGTACTTCCCACTGTACAAAACACTCCTTGTGCAAGGAGCACATGTTCCACTTCAGCCTGAGCCAGCCCTCACTTCCATTGTATCCCAACTGAAATGTCTTTATCACTCACTTCAGACAAGGCTTCTCTTCTCCCTTCAACATACTGGATCACATAGAGTTTACTGAGACTCGTAATTGTGTATTTATTTCTGTGTTTCCTGTCCATCTTCACAACTACACTATAAGTAACAAGAAGTGATGTTTCATACCCATTTTATTCTCCATTTTATTGCTCACGGCCTAATGCATTACCAGGAAGGTAGCCATCAAGTAATCGAAACGTGTTGAATGAATGCATAAATTCTCTAGAATGTTCCATTTCTAAGCAGACTTTCTCTCTTTTTTTCTTTATACCAGAAATGTTGGGATTTATTTATGTGTCCTTGTTTTCATCATTTCAAGCTCATGCAATAAGCCTTTCTACAGAAGGTAAGATTTACCAACTGTATAAAAACAATTTGATTTTCTACATAGCTCCATTTAGATGCACAGAGTCAATCTATAGTATAACTTCCAATGCCCTAGCCCAGTTAAAAGAAAACTATTAATGAACTCCTTACAGGAAATGAATCATCCAAAGTAATCAGATTTCATATTTTGTCAAAGAACAGAATTGTCCCCATCAAAAAATTCAAGTATGAATAATCTTCAGAAGGTCTTTCATCTTTTTAGTCCTCTCCCTAATTTGTCATTTCGAGAATGGATGTCCTAACTTTACTGATGGAAGAGAACTTGGATAGACTGTAAACTCAATGAGCCATTAAATAGGTGACAATAATCTTGATAGAAGTTTGGAATATTTAATTAGCACAAAAAATACTCTTAGCCAGCCACTCAATTATATCCATGGATCCTCCCCAAAACATCAGCCAACTATTTTGCATGCCCATGAAATGCCTTCAAAGACATTTACGAAAGAAAAGGGAGATAATATTTCATCTTTTAATTGAGAACTTGACATGCTTTTGCGTGTCCAGTAATAAAGTTTCAAAGTGAATTCAGCCTAGATCCTTGAGATGTTTTTAAAGGTGACATTTCTATCCTTAAGGCTAACACCACATGAAAGTGAGAAGAGGAGGGTAAGGCTTTTAAAGCCAGTTGGCTAGAGAAAAGAAGTAATACTGTCTGGTTTGCCCAATGCTCTTTCTTTTGAACATTATCTACATGAACGCATGAATTCTCTAGAATGCTCAGCCTTGAACAAAGATGGATACAATGGGGAGAGGAAAACAAAGGATCATAATCTTGCAAATTATCATAATGGGAAACCAACTCTTTGGAGTTGGTTTTTCAGCCCAAGAACTAAAAGCTATAGAAAAATGATAAACTTTGCAAGAGAGAAAGACATATTGGATGCTTCAAATGCCAGCAATAAAAAGAAGTTTAGCTGACTTTTGGAAGGGTTGCCCAGTGTCCCTGTCAGTTTCTTCAGTAAGAAAGATATGCTCCATATTTTACTTCTACAATTAAAAATATGGTGTGTAAGAGGTGGGGCTTCAAAACTGGTCCAATCATTTGATTTCCCAATTGCATCATGTCTCATGACAGACACCACCAAGTCTTCATTAGGCAGTTTTAATATCAGAACTCTAGCCCACAGATAGGTGACATACAGAAGAAGTGTTTATTCTCTGGGTTATGTTGTCCTCCCAGAATTTTTCATTACATGCTTTCCTTCAGTGATACCAGCCTAGCCTGGGGTGAAGTTCTGGGACAGAGATTGGTAAAGTGGCATGAATGGGCCCTAATAGTCTCCCCTCTCAGTTCCAGCCAGGTCTAGCTTCTGAGATCAGATGAGATCAGACATAATCAGGATGACACAGTTGTAGACCTTGCTGTGTTCTCTACCTAAAAAGATGATGACATCGGGGTAGATGCAGTGGTCACAAGAAAAATGTCCCTCTTGCCTTTGGAATTCAGCATTTTCCCATTGCTCAGCAAGCTTAGTTCCTATTGACAATGCCACATTTGGCTTAACACATGCCATCAAAGAGAACTTATCCTGAATTTGTACTCATGTACTCATGGAAAAGATAGCCAGGATCAAACGCTATGCACTAGGTCCTGGTGTGAACACATAAAGAAAAAGCTTCTTCATTCTGGAAAGTAAAGAACTGGGCAGTAGACAGCTTGCCAGACAGTTCCAGACAGTTAAATGAAGTCAGGCCTAATTAATTCATTCTTTCACAATTGAGGTCTACACATTTTCCAATATCTTTCTCTTCATAGAGTTGTCATTTTGTAACTTCCATTGTTCATTGTGAAGGTTTGCACAGCTAGTTACTCAAGGCTGTGGTTTATAACTATTTTTGTCTACATCATGCCAAATGATCATCTTTTCTTCACTGAATGATGAAAATCATCAGGAATTTTGATGTCCTGTATAAAATACATATATTTGTTCACTCTGTAGACTTCTGCTACCTTAGAGTCCAGAAATACAGACAGTTGAATAATGAAGAGCTACTAAGCTCCATTGTGCCTGTCTATCTATCTCTGTATGTATGCATGTATATATACATATATATATATATATATAATTTTATTTTTTCTACTGGGTCTTGAACTCAAAAGTGCTTTGACTGAGCTTTCCTGCAAATGTCTATGCACTAGCACTTAAGCCTTATCTCCAGACTACCTTGATGCTGGTTATTTTTAAGATGGACATGAACTTTGCTGCTCAGACTGGCTTTAAACCTCCCTCTTCACAGTTTCCTAGGTAAATAGGATTACAAGTTATAGCTTTATTTTGTTTCTTATTTTAGGACCTCCAAGGTTACACTGAGAAAAAAATATGGAGCCTAATTTCAAATATCTTCAGTATTCATATTTAAAAGGCTACATGGTTTGAGACTTTAAAAACAAAATAACGGCATTTCCTTTACCTTTCAGTGAAGGAGACCCTTTAATCAAGAATTGTGTCAAATTTTACTAAATACTCTTTTATTTTAGATGGCCACAGAACTTTTTCTTCTTTTAATATATTATTATGTAGTGAACTAGATTCATGGGTTTTCTAACAGTCAATAATTTTTGAATATATATGTATATATGACAAAGTTAATTTAGTTATGCTATATTATCTTTTAATTTATAGTTCATTCAATTTAGGAGTTTGGTGTTTATTCATTGAGACAGTTCTAGTTTCTTTTCTGTAACATTTTTGAGTCTGCTAACAAGCTTATGCTCGGGTTTAAATAAATTGATATCATGCTGTTTGTTTCATAAAATATAAATGGCTTATGAAGAATTGGGTAGAATGACTACTGAAACTTTTGTACTACTTACCTGTAAATTAACAGAGGGTTTAAGAATTTTTCTCCTGGGAACATCTGAAGGTATTATTTCATTTTGAAAAGCCATAGGATTAACTTTTTTAAAATCCCTTCATGAATTATTTACTAGACGAATTTTATTTCAGTTTTCAAAGTTCTTGGCAGATGGGTGATCATGTTTGCTTATCTGTTTCGGTCACAGATTTATTGAGATGTAGCTCACACATCCTGCAGCTCACTCATTTAAAAGGTACGATTCCCCTGTGGCTTTTAGTATATTCACAGACTCAAGTAACTATGGGCACAATCTAAACTTAGAACACTTGTATTATCCTCAAAGAAACTCATTCACTTGTCAACCCTCATTTCCTTCCTATCTTCAAGCAATAGACCATCTAATGTAGTGTTTGTCTCCGTAGGTTGTCATACAAATCCATACAAATGGCAGGATACAACATGAATGTTTATTACTGACTTTTTTGCTTAGCCTAGTTTTTTTGTCCAAATTCATTGTCCTGAAACCTGTATCAATACATTTGTGTGTGTGTGTGTGTGTGTGTGTGTGTGTGTGTGTGTGTGTGTGTGTGTGTAAAAGAGTGAGAGAGAATATAGTGATATTTCAGCATGTTTTGGTTTGCCACTTTTGATGATGTTGATTTTTTTTCATGTGATGATTGGTATATTTTTTGTACACATTCTAGTGAAATGGCAATTTAAATCATTTGTTCATTTATCCTTTTATTATTGGATAGAAAACATTCTTCATATAGTCTTCACTCAGATATTTATTACATATGTGATCTGCAACTATTTTCTCTTATTTGTTGCATTCAGCTTAATGCTGTCGTTTGAAGCAAAAGCCTTTTAATTCGATAAAATAAAATACTCCGATGTTAATGTCTATGCTTTCTGTGTCATATTTGTTAGATAATCAGCCCATTTGGGGCGTTAGCTATTTGTCCCAATGCTTCTGAGAGTTTTATCCATTCTGTTTCAGGCTTGGACCTGCTGGGTTCTCTGTTGCCTATGGTGTGAGGTTGGGGGTCTAGTTTCATCTTCTGGCATATAGCTATCATTGGTCAAGGAGCTATTTGGTAAAAAGGGACTCTCCATTTTTGTATTGTATTATGTGGCCAACTTTATCCAAGCAAGTTGGTCTGCAAATGAGAAGCTTCATTTCTGGATTACCATTTCTATTCCAATGGACCATAAATGTCTTTCTGTCACTGCCACAGAGCCTGGCTTACTTTTTCTTGATGGGTAACACTAGATATCAAGAAGTTTGAGTTCTTCAAAATTACTCCCTTTCAAGATTGTGTTAGCCATTCTGGGTCCCCTGTGTCTCCATAGGAACTTTAGTACCAGTTTCTCAATTTCAGGAAGAAAGACAGGTCAGATTCTAACAGGAATTATATTGAATCTCACACTCAGAAAAGAACATCTATTGAATTCTTGTACTCCTTTATTTCACTTCAATATTTCTCTGTGTCCCCAGTAAGCTTGTTTATTTTTTTTTCTTTTCTCCAAAGAAAAACTTGTAAAATTTTACCAAGGAAAAATGCAAGCCATTGATTTGGAACAGAGATATGCAAAGATAGATCCAATACATTTCAGGTAGTTAAAAAAGAATAGCATCTAGATCTCCCTTCGAAAAGACCAAGCATTAGAACGGTACAGATTCTGGTCCGCACATTTCACCCACATCTCCCATTCTATGGATATGATTAAGTCATTCTGTTTCTGAGCTATGGTAAACATAATCTGTTTTAGCTTTGATGCCAATTATTTATGTTGTGCCAGTACTGGGGCTTGAACACAGGGACTCAAGATTTCATTTAGCTTTTGGCCCACAGCTGGTTCTCTATTACTGGAGCTATGCCTCCAATTCTGTTTTTTTTTTGCTGGTTAATTGGAGATAGGAGTCTTTTAAATTTGCCTGTGGTGGCTTCAAATGTCTGTCCTCAGATCTTAATCTCCTAGGATTACAGGCCTGAGCCCCAGACACCTGGCTTGACTCTTGCTTTTATTTGATTATTATAAATTTATTTATTTATTAGATTGTGTGCTTATATTTTTATTGTGTCGTCAAACTTCAGACAGTTCAGAGTAATAGAACATTTTAGATTCTAGATTTTGGAAATACCGCTCATGGACTTCTTGATTGTTTTTGATTGCATGTGAAAAAAACTATCACATAAATTTCTTTTATTTGCCTTTAATAATGATTTACTCTTTTAACTTTTTCCCCCTCTGTCTGTAATTTTAGATATTTGTTGTTTGTCATTGATTTCTAAATTTTTTTTAAGTCTCTAAGCACATACTACATGATTTGTTTTTGAAAACATTCTAGAAATTCTGCAATTAAAATATTTTCTTTTAGTATTAATTATATTTCTATCAGTCACACAGTATTTTGGAAATTACCTCTTCTACTTCTATCTATCATGTCTCTTAGCATTTATTTTCATGTTTTACATGATTTTTATTTTTTTATTCTCTTCTGGGTTTTTCTACAATCTATTTTTACACAGAGTCAAAGTTCTTGGCCCTGCCCATACTTCGCATACCAATTTTCATAATTTATGTTTTGCTTGAGATTTTGATGATATTTTGATTTAATTTCATATTGCTAACATTTTCTTATGTTTCCTCATGTTAGTCTATTGTTTTCTATCTCAAATATAATATGTCCACTTGATCTATTTGAAAATTTTTGGATCCTCAAACATATTTTTTTGGGGGGGGTCCAGTCATGGGGCTTGAACTCTGGGCCTGGGCGCTGTCCCTCAGCTATTCAGCTCAAGGCGAGTGCTCTATCACTTGAGCCACAGCGCCACTTCTGGCTTTTTTTTCTGCTTATGTGATGCTGAGGAATCGAACCCAGCGCCTCATGCATGCAAGGCAAGCACTCTACCACTGAGCCACCTTCCCAGCTCCTCAAACATATTTTATTAGAGCCTATATTCCCTGAAAACTATCAGGAGCTTTATCAGGTTATTACCTAAAGTGAACAGTCAGTTCAATTATGGAGCTGGGAAAGGGAGATACAGGAAAGAACAAGAGAAGCAAATTAACCTTTCTCTACAGATCAACTGATTCACCCTTTTCTGGTGAAGAAAAACACACATTAAAAAAAAATGCAACTGGACAGTGGTGGCTCACGCCTGTCATCCTGGCCACTAAGGAAGCTGAGATCTGAAGACCCAGGTCCAAAACCAGCCTGGGCAGGAAAGTCCGTGAGATTCTTACCTCCAATGAACCACCAGAAAACCAGAAGTGGTACTGTGGCTCAAAGTGGTAGAGTGCTAGCCTCGAGGGAAAGAGCTCAGGGACAGCGCCCAGCCCTGAGTTCAAGCCCAATGACTGCCAACAACAACAACAAGAAAGAAAACACATCTTATATTTATTTATGTAAGCGTTAGATTGTTCTATGAGGGAAGTGAAAACATGTACAATTTAAAGTCTCTTTCTCTCCCTCCCTCCCTCCTTCTCTCCCTCTTTCTCCTCTCTCTTTCTCTCTCACTACCTCATTTCTTTTTCTAGCTAGGCACAAGGCTGAACTCATATGTCTTTTGAAGAAATCTGGACCATGGTTCCCATTAATGGGGTGGCAGATGCTTTGATCCACAGGTAGTAACAGAGTAACATAATTCTAGAAGTGAATTTTCCCCTTTTAAGATCATATAGCCTAACTGCTGTAAGTCCTCTATATATCACCTTTATAATAACAAACTTAAAAATCATAAATATATATATGTCTCCCCATGTGTGTATTTATATACATGGAGAGAGAGAGGAGAGAGAGAGAGAGAGAGAGAGAGAGAGAGAGAGAGAGAGAGAGAGAGAGAGAGAGAGAGAGAGAGAGATCCCCATGTCCTAAAGTCTCCCAAACTGGAAAGCCACCACCTCATACACATCACTTCAAAACCATCCTTTGCTGTCTGGGATTTTTTTCATTTTCTTATACTTTTCTTCCTTTGTAACTATTTTCCCTCTCAAATTTTAATTGATCTTAGGGATAGGAAGCAAGTCCCATCTCTTCTCATTCTAGAAGTAGAATTTTAGCACATAATTGAAAGACAAGTTAGCCTTGAATTTTGAAGAGAACAACAATCATCATGTGACTTTATTTATTTATTTATCTATCTATCTATTTTGGTGCAAGTCCTGCAACTTGAACTCAGGGCCTGAGCACTGTTCCTGAGCTTTTAGTGCTCAAGGGTAGCCCTCTACCACTTGAGCCACACTTCCTCAACAGTCTTTTTGGGTGATTAATTGGAGATCAGAGTCTCACAGATTTTCCTGCCCTGGGTTGGCTTCAAACCACAGTCCTTAGATCTCAGCCTCCTGAGTAGCTAGGATGACAAGTGTGGGCCCCTGGTGTGCAGGTGCTTTTATTTGTTTGTTTTCATATTTGTGGAAATGCCTTCCAGCTCAATTGCATCCATGAAATTTGCTAGTAGACTTTAAATTTCACCACATACACACACATAAAACCTGGTAACTATGGGAGCTGATAGATCTGTTAATAAGTTTGATTATGAAAATCTTTTCACCATGTACTTCTGTTAACACACCAGCTGAATTGGGGGTATTTCAGCCTCCAATATAGGGAAAGAAGCTTGTCTGGTTATTCTAGCCCTTGGGAGGTATTAAAGGGGGTGGGGTTGGTACTAGCAGGCTGAACTGATCTATCCTGGGTCTTTTACAACCAGCACAACTGACCCTTGGTTTAGAGACCGTAACTTGTCACAGGCCTTTGTGCTCCAGTCAAGAATACATGTTGGTGCAAGTCTGCCCTGGTTGGATTCCAACTCACTGCTGTTAGGTTCATGTCTGCTGCTTCTACCACTCAGAAAACTCAGTTTTCACTTCCAGAAGCAGGGAGCTCTCTTCAGTGAGAGCTGCTGGGCACTCTCACCAATTTCTCCATGTCTATCAGCTGTGATTGGCCCAGCAACACTTTCACTGGGGACCAATGGGCACCCCTTGCTGTCAGGCAACCTCCTTCCTGCTGTGTGGGTCACTTTGGTAGCCACCGCTGCTTTTCTTCTTTATCTTTATGCAAAGGTAAACAAGAGCACTTAAGAGAAAGTCTTTATTGGGACTTCATGTTGCAACATTGAGGAATAAAGACATTACAGGACTGTATCCTGTCTTGTTACAAACAGACAAGAAGGGTGACCCAGGGCATCTGTACCAATGGTCATATTCCATCCTCTTTGAAGGATAATGCTTATGTCAATCAAAATTCCTTTATGCAAATGAAGGATTGTGTTTGTACCAATCAAAGAAATCCTTAATGCAGATGAAGGCTTGCCTTTACACCAATCAGGGAAGTTCTTTATATATATGGAATGTTTTGACCAATGGTGAGTCCTTTATGCAAATGAAATATTGTGTTTGTAACCTAGTATAGGTTTTACTTTCAAGACATGCTCTTCTACAGACCTAGGTGGAATGGGACACTGGTGATGGAGAGTTTGTCAGATTTATGATGGGAAAAAAAATCCTGGATGAGGGATTTGCCTGATCAATACCTTCAGGAGGCAATTGTACCATGGTGAATGGCCTCCTCCATTTGGTTATGAAGTGTTTAAAGAAGAGGAGGCTGGCATGAAGGCAGTCCAGCGGGCTGCTGACTGGGAGTCCTTCAAAGCAGCCAGTGCCCCAGGGAAGGGTCTACTAGCTGTCAATTAAGGAGTCAAATTGCCCAGCCTCCTCATAATGTTGTAAGGCTCATTCAAAGGAAAAACAAACACTAAAAGGGGTGCTTACCAGAAAGGCTTATAATTAATATTAGTAGTATTTTACAGTACTCCCAGTACCCTCGGGAGGCGGGTGCTGGCCATGTGTTTCAGATGTGTAACAAAACATCCCAATGAACACCGTAAATGTAAGTACTGTTTGTCAGTACTACCTCCATAAAGTGGAAAAAGTAAAGCAAACAAATCATGAAAATACCTTAAACTTTATTCAGTGGTTTGATCACCATAACTAAGGTTAAAAAAATGAGACAAAGTTTAATAATCTTGTTGTACTCATTAGGAAACTGAGGTTTGAAGAATTTAAGTGATTTTCCAAGATTCCATATTTACTTAATTATTCATGGTTAATGGTTCTCTACTTAGGAGATTTTTTTTTCTCAGTGACTAAACTCAGCTCTTTACTAACCCTGTACCTCAGTGTGTCACCAAATATATTGCATGGCTTAAAGTGTGTGTGTGTGTGTGTGTGCGTGTGTGTACTATATAAGCAGATTTTTTTCCTTTCCTGACACTGAGACCACTTAACCTGAAGCAAAGAAGAGTAGGTACTTTGGTTTTATTTAAATAAATATTACTATGAAGTTTCAAGTAGTCTCTCAGGTCAAGGAATTTTCATGAATCAGATTTTTTAGTTTCCCATTTCATTTCTTTTAATAGTATTGTTGTGTTTCTGTTAATTCTTTTACATATAGCAAATGTTCCTAGAATTTGAGATCCCTTCTTCTTTCACATATTTGAAAGAAAAAAAATAGATTTTTTGTAATTTTTAATGGATAGATCTGGACTTTCCAGTGTTATGCAGCTTCGTAATTCTCAAACACTCTGTTCTTCTTATTTTTAGAATATAATAAGAGTTGGTTCCTCATTCCAAAGTTTTCCTACCCTGCACTTGATCCTACTTCTACCTGGAATTTAATTTCATATGTGGGCTCTACTCTCCTTGTCTTTCTGTCGTTTCCCCCTGGCCAAATAGAGAACAGTGGGAGCATTGAGTACAGCAAGCTTGTAGTGCCGAGCTGTACTGACTTATTTTTTAATACACATGCAATACCCTAAGTATGACGATTTACTGAAAACTGTGTACTGTCCGAAAACTTACAAAATGTGGTCATCCTACAAGGATTATATTAAAATAACCCTTACCTGTTAATCCTTATTTTATACATACTGAAATATTTATGGCGGAAATGCACCACTGCAAAATGGAGCGTGTAGTGAGTTGGATGGGTTTGGAATATCTCATAGGACATCTTGGATGAGGGTCTATGAGGCTAGAAAGTTACACTATTTTGCCAAGATTTGTGTATGGTTAAAAAAAAAGAATCAATGTAAACCTGCAATTTATAACTATAAGAAGTGCTAAAGGAAAGTGCATCTTCATTTGATGTGTGTGTGCATGGGGGAGGGGGGCGGTGGCGGGGGTAGTGAGGGGGGAGTAAGGAGAATCGACCATTCCACTACTCTCCATTAGATGTTTCACATGTTTGTTCATTTGTAAAAGTATCTCAGTATTTTGTTAAAAATGGGAATGAGTATGATGAATGACACAAACACCATTTCTGATTTACCATTTCTAGAACTTTATCTTGCAGAAGGCCTTATACAAACAGTATAATTAACCAAAAAGCAGAAGAATATAAAAATGATCTCCAAGGCATAGTTGTTAAGAACATATCATTGGAACCAAGCCAAATGACCTTAATTAGGAAGTGTGTCCAGTGATATTTGGAATTGTGCTTCGAAATAATGAGGTTGCACTAGATGCATTGATCTGGAAAAAGTCTTAGTATACCCTAATAAATGAATAGAAAGTAAAATAATTTAACTATATGTAATATTCAGCACCTTAACCTAATTTTTGTTTCTGTTTTACTATTGGTAAATATTCTTAATTTGCTAATAAATTCTGTCTCCATCTGAGATATTATCTTAGTAAATATTCTTTTCAGTGCTACAGTGTTCGATTTTGAGCATTCAGGGTCCAAGGGTTGTGAACACTGATGTATTATATTTGGCATTGTATAAGGATTCTATGAAAATAAATACACTAATGATTTTAGTAGATGCATTGGGACTAGTGAAAATGTACTAACAATAGCTCTTTTCCTTCTTCCCTTCCTTCCTTCCCTCCTTCCTTCCTTCATTCTTTCTTTCCTTCCATCTTTCTTTCTTCCCATCTTCCTGTCTTCCTGTCACCCTTTCTACTTTTTCTGCTAGTCCCAGGGCTTGAAGTCAAGGCCTAGGTAAAATCAGTGAGCTTTTTTGCTCAAGGTTAGTGTTCAGCCATTTGAACAACCATTCCACACCTAGCTTTTTGGTGAGTAATTGGAGACGAGAATCTCATGGACTTTCCTGTGCAGGCTGGCTTTTAACCACAATCCTCAGATCTCAGACACCTAAGTAGCTAGGATTACAGAAGAGAGCCATAGGAGACCAGCTAATAGTAGTTATTTTTTAGAGAAATGTAGAAAAGCATGAATAATTCCTCTCAGATTTTATACAAGAACTGTGTTTCTTCTATAATGAAAAACAAGAGAGAGAGAAGACATGGCAATGGAAAAATACAATATAAATTGTTAAAAATATGCTGAGCCTGTATCACCATCTGGATCCAAAATATTCCCAACATGTCAAGATTGGTGAAGTGAAAAATTCTTGACCAAACTGTGAGAAGCAAAAAAGAAAAAGGGTTTTCTTTCTATGAAGATGATTCACTGGCAAGAATATTTATTTTTTGTTTAATTATGCTTTTAGTATAACATCTTTTGGAAGATCAAGTCTTGGAACTGGTAAATCAGTTTTTCTATAAGGATCATCTTTCATTCATCATCATCATCATCATCATCACCACCATCATCAAGTAGTTGTACAAAGGAGTTGCCATTTAACAAAGGAGTTTATGAATAACAGTTTCTTGATCAATGTCACCCCTTCCCACATGTTTCTTTTAAAAAATAAAATACAAGATAAAAAAGAAACGACCGTGGGAAAAGTATAAGATAAATCTTTTAAAATATGCTTAGCATGTATCACCCTCGGGATCCAAAATATTCCCAACACTCTAAGGTTGGTTGACCCAAACGTAAGAAAAAAGTTCATTGGCAAGAAGGAGTCGATTGCACAAGACAGGACTGGCTTCCATATTGGTATTTACAGAGAACGCTCAAAGCATTTTGTTGCTGATTAGATTTTAAAAAGGGGGGGAATTCCAGCCAGCAGTTTCTCAGAAGGACTTTTACTTTGACAGATTTTTTTTTTTAATGGCTCTAATTTATGTGAAGGCTATTCTGTTAAAAAAAAGAAAAGTTCACACACACATACGTGTACACACACACACACACACACACACACACACACATACACATATCATGCTTGGTTGATCAAGAGACTGCATTCCCATCCAAAGACAACATACAGCGAGATTTAAAACCGTAACTGATTCATTTTCGGGGGAGACAACCCCTGTAAACACGGAATTCAGCCCTGGAAGGCTTGTGGGCGTGCAAGTTTTCTGGAATGAAAATTTGGGACAAGACAGAGGTGACAATGGAGGCTAGGGAAAGAAAGACAGGCTTGGAGCTTCTTTGATGTGTTTGGTAACTTTCTCTCCTCAGCTACATGGAGGTTGTGCTGGGGTAGGGATGATGTCTCCGGCTGAGTGATGCTGTGGGCACACCTGTCTGAGTTTCACTCCTTGGCACTTTGGTAGCTTCAATTTGTCAGAGTTCCCAAAACCTGTGACTAGCTGTGAGTAAAAGGCAGGAATTTGGCTGTTGGCATGGGACGAAAATTTGAGATTGGTATCTGTTAGGAAACATCATTTCTGATTGTTTTTTCTTTTACTGCAGCCAAAAATAAATCTCAATTTTCTTCAGCAACTTTATGATGTGCATCTATGTGCTTTTGGGGTTTTTTTTTTTAACCTCCCCCTTTAAAAAGTCAGGGGAGGTTTTCAAATGTTACTTAAAATACTTCTGAATGGCTTTTCAAGGAAACATGGAAATCCACTGCCAGGAAAATAAGGGAGTATGTTCAAAGTAAAGACTCTAAAAAAAATAATAAATAAATAAAAGAATCTTGCCTTCGACTTTTGTTTAAGCCTTGAAGTAAAAAAAAATCCTCATAATCCAGTTATTTTTATTAGACATTTATAGTCTTGCCAGTAATAAATTACAGGGACCTTTGAGCCTCTCCAGTCTAGAAAAAGAACCAGAATTGATGGTCTCCAAGTTTGACCAAATGGTGGTCACAGCTTGAACTTTTGTTTCTAACATGACCCAGCCATGTTAGATTCACTTTTCAAACTCTTGGCCTACTCCCCCAGAAAAACTCTACAGGGTAGGGGAAGGTATATCATCCATTCCAAATAACTACTTTCACAAGTCTTGCCCCTGCTCGATTCCCAGGGAACTTACTTCACTCAGAACGATGGGTTGAAATCTTTTGAAAGTTTTCAGGGGTATCAGTGGCTCCTACCTATGACTGTCACTACTGAGATCCTTGAGGATTGAAATTAGAAGCCAGCCAGCCTGGGTAGCAATACCTGAAAGAGGCCATTTCCAAAATCGCCACCTAATGCTGGGCTAGAGATGTTGCTCATGGTTAAAGCATCAGTTTAACAAGTGTGAAACCTTCGTGCCACCAAAATTAAAAAAGAGAGAAGAACTTCCACAAAACTAACCATGTGACTATTACTGCAGGAAGAAGAAATTTTCACCAAGAGAACAACTTAATTTTTAATCCCGTTTCGGAGGTAGCTGATTGATGCACCTTTTAAAGCTGAATATAATTATCAGCTAATACGTTGTTCTTGTTCCTTAGCCCAGTGTTTGTTAAGGGCCTGCTTCCTGTCCTCAAGGATATAGAAAATAAAGGGTTTTTGTTTGCTTGCTTTTATGTCAGTACTGGGGCTCAAACTCTCACTCTCAGTTGGCTTTTTCTGCTCATGAATAGCCCTCTACCACTTAAACCACACCTACCCTTCTTGAGATGAGATTCTTATAGACTTTTCTCCCTGGGCTGGTTTGAACCTTGATCCTTTGATCTCAGCCTCCTGAGTAGCTAGGATTATAGGAGTGAAACACCAACACGCAGCAAACACTGGAGTTATTATTATTTTAAATTCCCTTCATCGAGGAAAGGGAAAACACACAATGTGGGTCTATGAGATCAACTTCTACATAGCCCAGAAAGGCTATTTAAATAGCACTGACTACTAGCAATGTCACCTAGGACATCTTATACTTTATAGGTGATTTCAGTGTGCCCACATCCTGAGAGATGGGGGAGTTATGAGTCTATGAGATTAGGAATCTTGGCAAAGAACACCAAGGCAGGAAGCTCCAGAGCCAAGATGTCAGTGTTTAAACTGAAATGGAGCGGACTTCAATCCTATGAACTTGCCTTCTGAGCTTGCTCAGTGGTACAGATGGAAACAGTCACGTCAAGGAATGATCTAGCTCCAAATTCTAGAGGAGAGTTGGGCACAGACCTACAGGAAGAAATTGGCAAAGCGATGCCCTGAGGTACATAGCTGTTGAACTTGAGACAGACAGGATACAAGACTTTCTCAGTAGGTAATGAAATTCCGGAGTATCCTACAACTCTGGCGCCAGTTTTCTACCTCCCACGATGCCCTAAGCCTAAAGATTTTCGTGTCTAGGGGTCTTTCTCGGTACGTTTATAGCAGTCTGCTGGAGACATGCATTTCTGGATTACTTCTTATTATAAGGTTGTCCAACCATAGCCTCAACCTGTAGTTCAGTCTTGATGGAGAAGGTATATTGCCCCTAGGAAAGGAGCTAGGATCGTGAGAGTAAATCCTCTCCTGTCTAATTTAGCCAAGACTTTCCTTGGCATAAAAATAAACCAGATCGACATCATGCCTAAAATTCAAATTTGCTCTTAAACGGAAGAGGTTTGTGCACATTTTTAATATCCCTGTTGCATGATCATCCACGAATAACAACCACTACCAAACGACACTAAAGGCTGTCCTGGCTTAGGTGCAGTACAGTGTCAGGAAATACCAGGCTTTTAAATTCAATCCATTACTGGGAATATTGGAAGATCTCAGCTTTGTTTCTCTGCCATCATCTGAAAACCATCTCTACCCACAGACATGAGATAAAGCTAATGTCGTGGTGTCACCTTTTGGATAAGAAACTGAACAACGTAGAGTTATGAAACTCCCCGAAAATCACCGTCTTCACAAATAAATTCAGAACAAGCAAAATAGTCATGTGGAGTCTGAGGTGGAAAGTGTGATCATCTATGACATTAGTAGACCTTTCTAATTACGTGATCTCTCTCTCTCTCTTTCTCTCTCTATGTTCCTTTCATTTTCTTTCTCCTTTCCTCTTTCTTTCCCTTCCAATCTCCTCCTTCTCTCCCTCTTCCTCTTTTCCTCAGTCTCTCCCTCTTTTTCTCTCTTTCCCTTCCTGTTCTTCTCTCTCTTTTTCTCCTTCTCCCCCCCCCCCCCCCCAACTCCTTCTTCTCACCACAACCTCTCTCCTTTCAGGGAAATGATATAATATGGAGGTAGAAAGATGTGGATTAAGAAAAAAATTCCAACTCCACCATTTTCCGGACATTTACCTTAGAGAAAGTACAAAACCTGCCTAGTGCACAGCTTCCTCATCTGTAAAATTAGACAAAGTCAATGGTCACTGCTCATAGCTAGGTAAGGATTAAGTAAAATGATGTAGGTACAATGTTTGCTCCCCATGATGGGCCTGTTTGTGGGTTAGTGAATAGTAACCAGATTTAGTCCTCATCAGCCTTTCTACTATGTCTACATGCTTGAAGCAATCCTTCTTCTGAAATTTAGTATGCATGGTGCCTTACACACAGCCCTGACACCCCTCCACACCCCACCCCCAACTTCCAGTCTAGTAAATGATATTGAAGTCACTATTTTCTCTACTGAAGTCTTCATCAGTGGGGTTAGACATTCAGAAACCATAACAGGCCATTTAGCTCTCTTCTCACTTGAATTCTGCAAATCTCCCCTTCGCCTGGCCACCACCCCCAGCACAAGCCTGGCAGAGGGCATCGTATTTCTTCGTGCTGGGCTGGAAGGGGTGTTGGTGGCGTTGATAAGAAGCCTTCCTCCCTCCCCACTTTGTCTGCCCTGCACTTAGGAACCAAGGTTGAGTTCACACGGAGGTCAGGGAGATAAAAGCCTCAGGCTTAGCCACCGATCCACTCCTCTGGTGCCGGCAACTTCCCGTCACTTATTTATTGCCATTCAGAAGGAGAAGCTGGGCCGCGTGTGCATTCGTTCGTCATGATGGCTGCAAGGCAGAAAAGGCCTTGGCCATTCATTATGTCCCTTCAGTGGGGAAGCAGAGCGAGGCTGTCCCGCAGACATGCTGGCCTGCCAGTGTCCAGCCGGTGTCCAGCCGGTATCCAGACGGTGTCCAGCCGTCTTTCTCTGGACGTAGAAGTTTTCTTTAACTTTATGCTATCTTTTGGTTTGTTTTCTTTTTCATCCCGAGACCAAGTACAGACGTTTTGAAATAATTTCTGTTTGCCAAAGACAAGAGCAAACACATACAGGATAAGGGTCAGGGGAGGAGTGGGGGTGAGGGGAATCAGAAGACCCTGGGAGCAGAACAAGCAACTCCCTAAGAGGGGGGAGGAGAGAGAGAGAGGGAGGGAAAGAGACAGGGAGAGAGAGATTTACTGCAGCTTCTGCAGAACCTATTTGCTAAGGAGAAGATAAACAAGGGGCTCCTTTAGATCCAATAGCCTCGTAGAAGGTGCTAGGTGCATTCCCACACAAGAGCAGGACCCAGTCATTGTGCCAGCACTAAGAGGCTCTAAATCAGGTCCTAGGGGCCCAAACCTTCTGTCCCTTGTCCAACAAGGATCCTTTTAAATGTCATTTTAAAGCAATACCACTAGGCAGGCATGCGTGCACGCTCACATGCGCACGCACACACACACACACACACACACACACACACACGAATAAATTACACCACAGATTGGAGCTCAAGAGCCATTCCTGAGATGAAAGAAAACTTGGAAGGCAGCAGCCAGCAGAGCCTAGAAGTGAAAAGTATTCATAATCCCTCCACCGGCTGCTAGTAGCTCAGGGGCGTCCAACGGCTGCCATTTCCCAAATTTCCTGGCTTATCCCCCTAACCCCACCCCACACACACACACCCCTCAGCTCTTTGACTCCACCTTGCAGATCCTAACCATCCGATGTGGCCTCCTCTCTGTCATGATCGAGTAGCTGGAATAAAATATGCCCTGCAGAGAACCCATTGTGGCCAGGGCTGCCGCCGAGTTACCGAGATGAAGAAAGGGCGCAGCTCCTCTTGAACTTCTAATTGACAGCCCAGGAGGTGAAGCTGAGAAAGATAGAATGGTATTCCCCTCGCCTTTGATGACACTAAAATAAAGAATGTCGTGTCCTGCCATATGGAACAAGAAGTGGGCGAAGCAAGCCCGGGCACCTGTTGGGTAGTATTTGCAGAAGCCGGTGTTTTCTGTGGATAGAAGAACACAGGCCTTGCATTGTCCATCACGAGCTGGACAGGATTGTTCTTTTTACCCAGAATGCTACTGGCCCCATTCTCCATCCATTCCCCACTCAAAACCTCCTTCCCACTTAATGGCATAGCAACTCTAGCATTTTGTGAAGAGTGGATGGAGAAAATAGATGAATGAGGACTGAAAAGCTGGAATGGGCCAGGAGTTTAAGGTATCCAGGAAGCAATCACCCCCAAAAGAATGGAACTGCTAAAGTGAACTCCTATCCCTGCTATAGATAGACTGTCTTTAGAGCAGGATTCACTCCACTCCAGACGTACAAACAAGCTTAGGGGTCAGATCCGTTAGCCACGTGAAACAGTACTTTAAAGCTGTGTTTGTTTTGTTTTGTTTTTTTACAGCCAGCTCATCAGCCTGATGACAGAGAGGCCCAGGTTTTCGGTCTGCTCCATGTGTTTGATGGCTCCTAAGCTTTTTAGGCCTCCATTTTCCTCTCCTCCTCTCAACTCAGCTCCTCACCTACATCCACAGCTTTGAACAAGTCAACAGTGAAAAGTAATTTTAGGTCATGGTGACAGACGGACATAGCTTCACCTCCAAGGTGTAACCTGGATGTGAGGTGGTAACTTCTTACATAAGCTGAAGTTGGCCATGTTGAACTTGCCAGGCCACCTCCTGTCTCTTCTCTCGGTCTCTGTTTGTCTTTTTTTTTTTCTTTCTCTTAACGTGTGTGTGTGTGTGTGTGTGTGTGTGTGTGTGTGTGTGTGTGTGTGTGTGTGTGTGTGTGTGTGTGTGTGTTTCTCTGACCTCCAGAGAATTTGGGTTTAAGGGTATATTTGTCTTGAGTCCTAAATATGTTATTTAAAATTTTTTCCCTTCAAATACTCCTTTTGGGTCAAGTTTTTTCCCCCCTTTCTTGCTAGCTTTTTTGTTGTTGTTCTTTGGGTTTGGTTTTTGTTTACAAAAGCTCAAAATCCAAGATGGTACTATGGCCCAAGATGGCCATTTCAGGTTTACCTCAGAATGGAGTCACTGGGCATTCTTTTATTTTTTCCTAAATTAGGGGAAGCCATTAGTTTGTCATTAGAAAATAAATAGCTCATATATATGTATATGTATATTTATGTATATTTTTGTGTGTGTATAGTATATATTTATAGCAATGGATTTTCTGATTAATTAGTATTGTCTTGAATGTTTAAATGAACAATGTAACTATACTCCAAACTAACCCAGTTGTCAAAATGTCTATATTTGGGTTGAAATGACCACAGTGTAAATCCAAACTTCAGTCATGAAAATTTTAGAGCATAACAAGAACATCAAACATGCCATGCACTTTACTATTGTTGCTTGTTACTTATGTTTGCCCAGACCTCTTGCTTTCATGACATTTTTTATTAAATTAAATCATCTTATCTTATTAGGGTACAGCAGATGAACTTTCCATAGAGAAAATTGGGCTTGCAGAACTGGATTCTTATCACACAAGCATCATTGAAGTATGTTTCATACATATATAACATTATGCACCTCCCTGTGTTTACTGTGCATTGTTTGTTCCAGGAAAGCTCTTTGGCTCTTAGCATTCTCCATCTGCTATTGGAAGGCCATTACACCACCTTCCTCCTCAAATGGCCTTAAAAAGATCATCAATTAATTCCTCATTTGCAAGTCTGATGCTCCCATCCTACTGTCTCACTAGCAAGCAAGCTGAATGAACTTCTCATTGAATCATCGTTGAACTGTGTTCTTAAAGTGCTCACCCTGGGCTTAATTAGTCATCCTGCTGTCTTGGTCCCTCCAAATGGTCCATCCCTTTCCACCCCTGCTGCTGTCACTGCTGCCTCTGACCTTCCTCTCACTCCACCTCACTCCACTCTGGGTTAGAGATGGTGCCCACACCTTCTCCCTAGCCTCTATTCAGTGTAATCTGGGCTGAGTTAAACAGTCTTAGTACTGGGAAGATTTTGGTTCAGTTCTTTATGGACAACTTCAGTGGCTCAGCAAGACTTGGGGACTTCAAATACCTTATAAAAAACCAAAGAGGAAGCCTAGGGGAAACTACAGGAACATCTTAAATCTCTTCCATGAATGATCTCTTCTCTGAGGCTGGGATTGTAAATTATAAGGCATTGAATCTTCACTGACAAGCAGCAAGGTTTAAGAATGAGCTGTGTGTAGTTCAATAGGACCTAGGCAAACAAATACTTATGACCATAGTCAGCTTCTAACTTTAAACACATTACCTAATTGGCTGCAATACTGGATGTCTGCAATATTGTCGTGTGTGTGTGTGTGTGTGTGTGTCTGTGTCTGTGTCTGTGTGTCTGTGTGTGTGTGTGTGTGTGTGTGTGTGTGTGTGTGTGTGTGTGTGTTTAGAGACTTGAGAAAAGACTTGAAGATCCAAGTACCCAGATTATATCCCCGAAACTTGACCATTTGCTATCTAGGGTCCTGGTGGTGGTCAGGGGGCGAAGGCAAGATTTTAACTCTGTCCCTGTTTTCTTATCTGCACCTTGGGTTTTACCATCTAGAACTTGCCTCCTAAAGCAGGTAAAGGGAATGAGTTAATGAGTTAATTCTGTTGATGGAAGTTAAAATTACAATAAAAAGTCTTCATGGAAGAAAGTTTGAAAGTACTCTCCAAAGAACCATACATCTAGAAGAATCCATTTAAAGGTGGAGTCAGGCTATTTCTGACCCAGTCCATTTGTTTTATGCACCGCCAGCAATATCATCGTAGCGGAAAACATATTTCATGGTGTGCTGGGTGGTTGGAGCAGCACTCAGATGCAAGTACACTAATTTCAGGTCAGTAAGAAAGATCCAAAGCGCCCGGACGAGACCCAAACTGACCCCTTTTAACTCTTGAGTGAAATGTTATTTTACTCACCCAAGAAATCACTGAAAATGAAACTAAATCTCAAAGAGGAATCAAAATGCCAAAAAAAAAAAGGATAACTCTTTTCCAAGGCAACATTGTCAACTCCTGCTCTGTAGTTGTGGTGGGTTTAAAAAATAAGAATGCAGAAAATTGTGTGTGTGTGTGTGTGTGTGTGTGTGTGTGTGTTTTCCATTTCTCTGCAGCCTCAATACTATCCCATATCCGCAACGATCCATTCTTGCTGCTTTATTCTTTCAGAATTGTGGGGGGAATACATACCTCTGAGGATTCAAGTGCATCTTTGATGTAAACTTCACAGTTCATAGACTGGGACAGTGTTAGAAGTGCAGCAGGTCTTATTATAAAAAAAAAAAACAACAGACTCATTTGAGTGACTTCAGGAAGCAAAGACAGAGAGAAGTAGACAGAAACTGATGCAAGAAAGCAGGCTGAATTTCTCACGCCTGTAGAAGCTGGCTCTCTTTTCTCCCTCTCTATTTAAAGGCTTCTCTCTTTCTCTGCCAAAAAAATTTCCTTTGCCACAGTGCATAACAAACCCATAGCTTTATGACCCCGACTTGGAGCCATTTCAGTACATTAGTTACTATTCTTGTCGAGTCCGTGAGTTAAACATTATCTCAATGTTCCTACATCCACTTTCTTATTCCTCCTCCAAGTATGACACTACAAAGCACTCAATTTGAATTCATCACAATTCTACCCTAAATCTTTGGACTCGTGAACTTTCACTTCAAAAATTGTCTACTAAGTAAGCAATTCCCAAGAATAAAGTGCCTTTCTTCATGTATATCCTCCTGAAATACTGCTTTTCATAGTAAGAGTTTGAGGACAGCTTCCATGATCTACCAAGGGAATCAATTAGGGACATAAGGAACCAACTGATTGAGCCTCAGCAGCCACGAAAATGGGAATTACAAATACACAGTGAAGTCTCACACACACACACACACACACACACACACACACACACACAGATATGACACCTGTTTCCTCATCAGAAATACATAGATTACATATGATTCTGTACAAGAAAGGAAAAAATCAGTGGCAAATCTAGCTATAATTAGATATCTAGGCTAGATATCTAATCAAGACTTAGGCATGATATTAGGGATCGTATGATGGTTTAGGGAAAAGTAAGGACGTGAATTACAAGAAATGAGTGAGAAATTTATGTACATCTATGAGAACTCCATATCAGAAAGGGTCAAATTTGGAGTCTAAAGAACCAAAGCCTCCTTAGAGGTTATGTAGAACCAGACCATCTCTGTACACAGATTTATCTGAGAGACATGAGCTGCAGGAATTGTTCCAGGCTTGTGAGCATCCATGTACTGTAACGCATCCTGGGAAATTCATTTCACACAACCTGGATGTACCAGAATTCGCACCTGTAAGTAGAGATGATGTCTACACATCGTACAATTTTCCCAGCGGCTCTTCCTGAATTGTCAAGGGACATTTTTGACTTGCACAAAAAAAAGTCATCATATTATATTTCACCATTTATTTTTTTTCTATCCTCAAAATAGCATTCCCTATAGAAAATGGTTTCGTTGCTATAGAAAAAAAGTTTTAACACTTTCTGAAAAGCTGCAGATAGAACGAGCAAGTCAACCACGTCCTACTTGTAGTCCCAATAGTAGCTGGTACACATACATGCATGTCCATGGCAGCACTATTTACAAGGGTTCAAAGGTAGAAGCCACACTAAATAGCCATTAATAGATAGAGGGACAGACTGCTGGTGATATATACAGAGTGGGATATTATTTAGCTATAAAATAAGTCTTGAGATGGGCTATAATGTATATGAATCTCTAAATCACTATAGTAAATGAGAGAAGCCAGATATTGTATGTCTCCATTGATATGAATAAATCCATACAGGGAGAAAGTAGGTTAGTAATTTTCAGGAAGCAGGCAAGGACTAACTTCAATAGAGATAATGTATCTTTTGGAGTTGATTAAAAAGTATTTGGTGATTAGATAAAAATGGTTATTATAGGCTATTGTGATTGTGCTAAGTGCCCTTGAGTTGTTAACTTGAAAATGGCTAATTTTACATATTTGAATTTCACCTCAGATAATAAAACCAACATTCTCTTCCAGTACCACACTATAAGAGAAAAAAAAATAAACACATGTAGCAGTTTCCCAACCATCAAAGATTTTACAAGTCTCTTAAACAGAGTTCTAATGACAGCTAGAGTATAATGACACAACGCAAGACAATAACAAGATGGCCTCCTTATTGTTTACAAAGAGTCTTCCTTCCTTCTTTGTTCCTTGTCCCAGATTTGTAGAAAAGTTTCTACCCTAAGCAAGTGACTCAATGTCCCTTAGCTTATCAAGAAGAGAAGATGGAAAGGGACAGTCTCTGAGATTTCTCCCAGGCCAAAAAAAGACAGGTTATTTTAAGCAATGCGGAATGGCTGAGATAATACACATTCTAGGAGTGAGCAAAAGTCTCTAGTAAATATTCTAGAGGAGGATGGAAAGAATGGGGACCATGCCTCAGCTGAAAGGCTGGTCATAGAACACTGAAGAATCAGGAAAAAAACCCTTTTCTGCATAAGATGAATTATTTTCTTGAGTTACAGCTAAGTCATTCACAGATTATGATGTAAAACTCACGTAAAGGCAAATTCTTCCCCATTTGACCGAGTCTCAGCCATGAAAACTTCTAGGGAGCCGTAAGAAAAATCATTAAACAATCCAGCAAAACACTCGTTTCATTTTTATCATTATGGCTGTTGAATTTCACCACATTTAAGAGTTCTCCGTTGTGGTTTTTAACCAGTTATATCCACCAGCAATTTTGATGTAATGAACTAGGGCTGAGATGGGTAAGCTCCAACAATACGGTAAGGATTAATCTTCCATATTCTTTGTCTATTCCCAACCTCAAATCTACTAGTTAAATCTCAATAGAAATCACACAAAACAAACTGCCCTCCCAAACAGTAATTACACTAATACTTTAAGTAGAAATGGTTCTTTGCCTCCCTAGAGTAGATGCATTATTTCTAAGGTGAGCAATGATATCTCATAGAATGCTACCAGGATGGTGGTATGACTGTGTTACAGCACATAATGCTTGGATTGTCCTCTCCCCCCCCCCCTCACACACACACACAAAGGTGCTTGCTTCCTTGCATTTCATCCGGTATGCAAATTACCCAACTGCAAAGCTACCTGGATGAGAACGTTTAACACCCTTCATTGTTTCTACAGGCAGAACAGGAATTCTCCCCTGTGTCACTCAGCACCTTTCTGTATTTGAAAAACTCTCCAGGACTATTTGAAGTACTCTTGTCTTCTCTCTGTCTCCAGCTGGAGTCGGGTAGGGTGAAATGAAGAAGTAGACAGTGATTTTTCTCCCCTAGGGAACTACATTCCATCCAGGACCATCAGCAACTTCCATTTAAATAAGAAAAAAACAAAACACAAGAGTAGTTCTTCAGGGTGTAGAAAAGAAGGTTGCCCACAATGGTGCAGCTCCTAGGCCTGAGATTACTGTGGCCATACTGATAGCACCCTCTCCCCACGCCTCCCTCCTTCATCTACATCTATGTTCACATACATGTTCATGTATACACAGACAGGCCAGGGGAGGGGGCAGTCCCCAAATCAACTACCCTAATCATTACCTCTGGCTTTTCAGAGGTTTGTGGTGGTAGGCATATCTTCCAGAAAAAAAATTTTAAAAAAATAAACACAGGCAAAGATTTTTGGTCTTTTTTTTTTTTCACACCTTCCTCAGCAATTTTCTGCAGCAGAATATTTGGGAATGGGAACAAGTACAGTTGCAACAAAAAAAAAAGCTGTTTATGAATAATGGAACATTTCAGATCCATCTGGTGGCTGAGACATTTTTTAGTTTCTCACTACAGCCAATTATATAGCACGCCTGAGTGAGAACCGGTTCTATCCTGAGGCTCATTCCGCTCTTACATTTTCTACATTGATAGTTGCTAGCACTCTTGGAGGTTAGTAGTCATATGGTAGCCCAATATGGTGCTTTCTACGCGATTTGTGATAGGGTCGGTGAGATTCTGGTGAACATAAACCCACACTGGAGGAAGTACCATACAGGAAGGGGGAAACCAGGGTGGACTTTCCAGGTTTGGGGGTGGGGAGGTGGCTATCCCACAGATGCAGGTGAAGGATTCGTCCTTCTTCCTTTAGCTATCCTCTGTACTAGGGACTCAGTGAGTCTCTGGATAAGAAGCCGTGCCCTAGGAGAAAGTCGGTGTAGGATGTGTCCAGCTTCAGGGATGTGTGTCTTCCCTTTGTGGTATCCTTCAAGTCATTTGTGCTTTAGGCTGTTTGCTGTGGAGCCCCTCGAATGTATGTTTGTGTGCATATTTACACGCACATATGTGTATATACACATCTCCATGTGCACCCACACGTGCACGTGTGTTTGTGTTATGCACGTGTGTGCATGCACGTGTGTATGTATATGAATATTCATATATCTCAGTGTACAAAATGTATACATATTTCAATTTTTTGTATTTCCATAGATGAAAGTGAAGGACAGTACTATATTAAACCTACCTGTATATCAGCATTCAGCATTTCTTTTTTGCCAGAACTGGGGCTTGAACTCAGGGCCTGGGTGCTGTCCCTGAGCTTCTTTCATTCAAGGTGAATGCTCTACCACTTGAGCCATAGCACCGCTTCTGGGTTTGTTTGTTTGTTAGAAATGAGAGTGTCACAGATTTTTTTTCTAGCCTGGGCTGACTTTGAACTAGGATCCTCAGATCTCAGCCTCCTGAGTAGCTAGGATGACAGGTATGAGCCACCAGCACCCAGCTTCAGCATGTATTTTTAAAAGATAAGGCCATTCTAACAAATAAAGCCTGTGTCCTAGAACCTGCCATTTTATATCACTAATTCTTTGGCACCATTATACACCCAGTCGGTTTATGGAGTACTGAATACCATGAGCTTCCACACTCTTCCTTGGCCCATCTTGGGCCTCCTGGAATAGTTTGTGGGGGAGGGTTATTGAGGTAATTCATTGTTACACATGAGGATGTACAGGAGGGAAAATACAAATGCATAGACCAAAGGTGTACGGCAGGCAAGAAGTCACATGGTTTCTCAGTCTGCCCCAAGGGTCCCGCAGACATGTCTGCCTTCTTCCATTCCCCTTCTTAGAGACAGCCCACCCCGCTCAGACTTGGGGCAGCCAGGCCAGGGTAGAGAGGGACAAGGGGCCGCACTGAAGTGCTAACAAACTTCTTTGGCCTTGTGTCTGTGTATCTGGAACCTCAGGAAGACGCTGAACATGCATTTGACACGGGCGATGTTTTTTTATCTGCTTGATACATGGGGGTAGAGCTGTGAATCAGTGGCTGCGGCCCTATCTGACCAGATACTTCAGTATCTTGACCTAGTCTTTTTTCTTTGGGAAGTGCCCACTTTTCTGGTTTTTTTTTTTTTTTCCAATGCAGATCCATCAGTATGAGGAGGACAGGCAGCTATTTTCTCTAATTTTAAAAAGTGTTTCTTCTTAAAAAGAATGACCTGAGCCAATTGAATCATTTTGGGAGGGAGAGGTAGTACTAGGGTTTGAACCCAGGGCCTGTGCTTGCTCAGGTTGTTTGCTCAACTGGGGATCTGTTGCTTGAGCCATGGGCTCCTGCCTAGCTTTTTGCTGGCTAATTGGAGAGGGAATTTGTGAATTTTTCTTCTTCAAGCTGGCTTTGAAGAGCAATCCTCTGGGTGTTGGCTCCTATACGTGGACTCCCATAGAGATTCTTAGTATGGAACCTGGTGTGAATCCTCTCCTTCCTAGTAGATAACTCCTACATGAAGTAAATGCCTCTTTTCCTACATGAAGTAAATGCCTCTTCTTCAATATTTCCTCATCTTTAATGGTGAGCAAAGAAAGCCACACTAGAAAGAACGGCTCCCATTCCAGCCTTTTCAAACAGATCAACCAGGATTCATCTACCACAGGGGAATCTGCGACTGCTCCGTATGTATTCATTTTATCTTGATCCTGCAAGCTAGTGTCCCCTAAATTTTATCCATTTGATACACAAGCAGTATAATTTGCTAAGATTTTTCTCTGTTCAATATCTGTGGAAATTTGGTAAAGATTTGAAAAAAAGAGGAACAAATAGCTCTGGGCAAAGCAAGGATCTGAGAACAGATGGTACATGTGCTTCTACCTCTGAGCTTAGCGGACAAACTGTAACAGTGACCTGCTCCAACACATAACAAGTAGGACTTCAGTGTGTGAGAATTCCCAGCTACAACACCTTCCTCCGTGAACTTGGCTTGAATTGTAATAGTGTCACCAGATGCACCTTTCCTGGTAGAATACTGTATTAATCATTTTAAATGAAGACACAACTTCTTGTGTTTAAGCTTAAGGTATAGCTCAAATGGTAGAGTACTTCCCTAGCAAGCACAAGGTCCTGGGTTCAATCCACAGTACCACAAATATATATATATGTATATGTATATATATTATATATGTGTATATATATACATACATACATATATGTATGTATATATACATATATACATATACACACATATATACATACATATATACACATATATACATATGTATATACATATATACATATAATGATTTGGTTCCTTCATGCCAGAGAGAGAATAGAAATGAACAACGCTCAAGGGAATCTGAAGTGAGCCAGAGCACATAGACATAAAATAAATAAGAAATAGCAAAGAAAGGAAGAAAGAGAGAGAAAAGAAGGATGGAAAGAAGGAGGGAGGGAGGGAGAAAGGAAGGAAGGAAGGAAGGAAGGAAGGAAGGAAGGAAGGAAGGAAAGAAGGAAGGGAGGGAGGAAGGGAGGGAGGAAGGAAGGAACACACACACACACACACACACACACACATATATATATAAAACTTGAACGATAAAGAAAAACATATAACTTGGTCAAATAGTCCTTTTAAACCAGTGGAACAATTATGTTTCCCAATCTCATAATTTGGAGACCTTTCTTCCATTTATTTTCCATAACTCTTCCTCTAAGTTCCATTTGCATTTTGCCCTTCAGTTCTTTACGCTTTATGTCAATCATGTCCCTAATTCATACTCATCCAAGCGAAGGTGGCTTCCCATCAAGCCTCTTCAGCTTGTATGTTGTGGTCACACCTTGTGCCTGTAAAAAACACTTCCTAAACTTCAGACTCTGGACACTGTAGCTGCCCCGAGGGACTCTGAAACCACCAGCTGAGATAATGAGCTTTTTATCTCAATTTTTCTCTACCATCCCATCGAAATTCCCATATAGTTTCATGTGTCTAAGAGTTCCTCAGTTCTGGCAAATCCAGGAGGGACAGACAGACAGACAGACAGAGCAGAGCAAAGCAGAACAGGGGGCCAGGTTGGGGGGCCTCACCGTCCATCTCAGGAGAGGGGGACATGGTGTTCCCATTGCCAATTTTGTTTTTTTCTCACCGAGATGAAAACCTCTGACCATGAAAGTAGACTGAAGTAGCACCATTCAAGATTCAATATCCAAACAGGTGGATACAAGCCATTATAGGGAGGAGGAGATTTTCAAAAGAAAGAGGAAAGCTTTAGAGTAGGGAAAGTAGTATTCATCATAACCCCAAGCCCCAAATGTTAGTTAACTCAGCATTCACAAACAGAACTCCTTCTTTCAGTTTGATTGACAGCTTCATGGAATTCTGGGAAATCTAAACCCCTGGGGATGAACATGAAGGCACATGGCTCTATGCTCATAAGTCTTCACAGAAATCCTGGAATATATTTTGGAGTAGCTTCTTAGAATTTAGAGTCAAATCTCAAGTGAGGAAATCCCAGGCTTTCATTCTTCTTCAACTTTGTGATAATATTCCATACTGGGGGTGTAGGGGGGAGAAAAAAAGAAAAAAAGCCTGTGCTTCTAGTTCAGTGAGGCAGGGTGTAGCATCTTTCTCAATTCTTGTTTGACTGGCACTAGATAATTCTGCAAATAAATCCTGGAAAATATATTCAAATCTAAGTGGCCAGTTCATAATTTTATCTCTTGAGGAAGCTGGCCAGGCCTTTTGGAATGTAACGCATGCATAATTCAGCCTCTCAATTGAAAATGAGCATGGTTTAAACAAATCCAGTGGAAAAGAATTAACAGTAGGACTGAAAACACCATATGCTTATAACAGGCAAAGCCGCTCAGAGCACTACACTGTACTGATATAATTGAAAAAAGATCCATTTGCATCAAGACAAACTAGGGCACAGTGAGGCCTGATCACTTTTGTTGCCTGGTTAAAGTACAGTGGTAGAAGAAACGAGACTTTTCGCATCTTAACTTTACCCTAGGAAAGAAACATATCTGCCTCAAGTTCTGCTTTTAAGTAATGATGAACCAGGCTGCTTGAACTGGTCAGTGTAATTAGAAACGCTGGCCATATGCTTTAATAAATCTAAGATTTCACCTGGCACTGGCCAGTTCACTCCTGTAGCCCTAGCATCTCATAAGGCTGAGATCTGAGGACCATGGTTCAAAGCCAGTGAGGACAGATAAATCTGAGGGACTCCTATCTCTAATTAACTAGCAAAAAAAGACAACAGTGGAGATGTGGCGTAAGAGTTAGAGTGCCAGCCTTGAGCAAAAAATACACCAAATGAACACAAGGTCTTGGGTTTCAGTCTCAAAACTGTCATCAATACACATATATATATACATACATACATACATACATACAAATATATGATTGCAAATAGGACTTTGACAAGAAAGAGGGGAGGGGGAGGGGAGGGGGAAGGGAAGAGAGAGGCTGAACTTTCCTCTAACAGGCCTCCCCTTACAAATTTTCTGATACTTTCCCATAGGGCCACAGGCTGGGGACTCATCTTTGACCCAAGGATCTTTGGGTAGCATGATCAGATCCACACCGCACCAGGCATGGATTGCCATCTCTGCATGGGTGGTGGTGGACTCGCCCATCTTTTTGGACTTACCCTGGGACAGCAGGTTCTGGAAGTTAATTGCCAGTATGTAGCTGTGGTCCCCTGGCTGTAAGCTAGGTGCTCCATGCACGCTGGCCGAGAATTCATTCACAAAGCCCACACACTGGAAATGCAAGAGGCTGGAGGGTCTCCTATGGCAAAGACCCCATGTTTTGAGGACAGATCATAAGAGAGGAACCACCCCTATCCTCCCAGATTTTCTCTGCCTTCATTAATGACATGAAAGTGAACCAGACATCGGAGGGCATTTCTGTCCTCCTGTGCTGGGGACTCCATGTCTCTCAGATTCCTTTGGGACTCCTTCTTTCCCTGCCCAGTGGTCAGGGCCGGTGTCCCACAGGCCTCCAGGGGGAGGAGGCCGCTCCTCCCCACTGCTGGGGCCTCCCTGTCGTCATCTCCAGCCCTGCCCGCTTCGGGGACCATTGCCATGCTGGTCACATCAGTATCTGCATGTCTGCTATGGTCACCCAAATCATAGTACAAGTCCTTCATGCATTCGACCTGCAGCTCTTTCTCTTAAAAAAAAAAAAAAGGTTTTAATGGAGTTGAGAACACTTAAACACTGAGTCTTGACAGCCTACTGTGTTCGGTGTTGCATTATCTCCCAGGTGAGCCTCTCTGGTGCTTTGAGGCCATGTGTTCACTGGAGGGGATTCGTTCAGAGCCTCGGGCAGTGACCGAGGAGCTGTCTGTATAGAAGCTCGCTCTCTCCGGATATGTCAGGATGGTGTTGCTGATACAATCATTCTGTCATACCCAAGCTTTAATTCACTTCGTTACTCAGAAGAGTCACTTTTCCATCCGAGAGGAAGGATACCATTGGATTTCTTTGAAAGTGGAATGAAATGCATGCGTCAATACTTTGCATGGCTTTGCACTCCTCTGCCCCTCCCTCCCTTCCCCAAAAAACAAATGATCTCCATCTACTTAATTGGTATGTCCCTGGGAAAAATAGTGATGGAGAAAAAATTAAAATGCTCATCCCTTTTGCCCCAGTCAGTCATTTATATAACAATCTGTTATGGAGTTCCATAACAGCTAGGGACTGAGAATTTCCAAATAAATGAAAATAAAATAGAATAAATAACAAATAATAAATAAATAAATGGAATTAAAATTGACTAGCAACGCTCAATCTAATATTTGTGGGTTGGGGCAGGAGCAAGGGCAAAGGGGAATGTTCTAGAAATTCGAAGGAACTCTCTGAGCTATGTAATAAAGGTGCTTATCTTTTATTTTCTTCAGGCTCCTCATGTGCTCTCCACATCTCAATACCTGGCCCCTGCTAAAAAGAATGACCCACTTACTGACTTTGGACTTGTAACAGACCTGTGAATACTTTACTCCTTTGAAGCCTCTCATTCTGAACATTCATGTCCTTCATGAAATGTTCTTTCTCTATGGTTTATTTGGGGTGGGGGGCTTGGTGGGGTCCTGGGGCTTAAACTCAGGGCCTAGGTGCTGGTCCTTGAGATTTAGTGCTCAAGGCTAGCACTCTACCACTGGAAATATACTTCCATGTCTGGGTTTTTGATGGTGAATTGGAGAGAGGAGTTTCATGGACCTTTCTGCTCAGGCTGGCTTTGAACTGCGATCCTCAGATCTCAGCCTCCTGAGTCACTAGGATGACAGGTGTGAACCACTGGCACCTGACAGACATATGTGCTTTATCTTTTGACTTCTTCCTCTGGTTTCCAGTCTTTCTAGATTACTCAATGATCTCCTGTTTGGCTCTGGGAATTGCTTGCTGTCTTCATTCCCATTACCACTTCTTCCCAATCGTCTGTCTGAATCTCTCAGCTCTCACTTCTCTTGTATAAAATATAAATCCTCAGTCCTTCATGAATTGACCACTATATAATTATCCAATCTTATATTTCTTGTTGGTCCCTGGCTTCAAATTCCATGCATGACGCCAACTCGTTTGTGTTCTTTCCCTTCTGAAACAGAAAAGCATCGAATATCTTGTTCTTCGGGCTATAAAACCTTCCGCTGATTTTTCTCTGTCACTGCTAACTGGAGCGCCTTTGAGCCTTGTTGATATCACAGCTTTATCGCAACAGAAATGACCTTTCTTGCCTTTGTCCACACATAGTATCTGTAGCGCCAGCCTGGTACCTAGACTGTCTCAGCCCTGATTATTTTTCAAGCTGTAATGAAGTTCTGAGGACCTTCATAAATGGTATTGATTACTGGTGAATCAAATGCTCTTCAAAATCTCACAGGAAGAAGCCCAGAGGATTCAGCTATACAATCAGCCTCAAGGCTGGCAAAAAGTTTCACACAGTGAAAGTAGGAGGCTTCCATTTTGAAAAGCGTGTGAAGAGCAATAGGAAACCATCTTGTCTATTCTACAAGGAATCTTGATGATGCTCTTTCCCTGTGACATGCTACAATAAAATGCACCTGGTTGGCCAATCCATTTTCTGGGTGTGATATTCAAATTAGATATTTGAAATCAGTGCTGTCAATCTCCTAAAATCCACTCTATTTTCCAGAAGGAAGAGAAGGTCCTATTCTTCAATACTTTGTGAGCTGGGTTAGAGACAGAACTAAGAGATTAAATTAGTATTACTTTAATCTGTACATTTAACCAACAGAGGTCAGAGAACAAGACAGCCTGGAGACCCTGGAGGCTCATGAATGGAGGGAGGATTGTGACATTGCTCATAGGTCACATGAATACTTTCTCCACCAGTTTGTGGGCTATAAAACTGGTGAGCCTGGAACTGGCTGTGCACTATCTCTCCTGGAAGTGATAAACACACTGCTTCCCTGAGACTTGCCCCAGGAGATAAACATTTCCCATGGAGTTTTCTGACAAAGCCAAGAAAGCCTCATAATTGCTACGTCTGTCAAGGAAAACAAAACAAAAAAAGAAAAAGAAATTGAAAACTAATTCAGTGTGATCCCTTCCAAAAGGGCAGAAAAGAGCAAAAGATGATTCACCACAGGGGGTTTGGGAATTGTCAGAGCTCTTCTAAGCATCTTTTGAATAACTACATCCCGACAGGTTATAAATAATGACAACAGACAGTAATTTGCATGGATTAGGGTTGTTAGCATTCATCAATTTCTGCATTTTTTAAAAATACTCCCAAATTCTTGATTAGGAGTATGTCTTTGTAGTGAAGGATTGATAGCAGGAAGCAAAGAATCTGATGAATTGAAAACTCAGATGAGAGAAAGCAAAGCCATCCAGATCAAAACTGAGATACCATTAGTACTCCCCATAAATCAAATCATGTTTATAGTGAAGGCTACAGTTGAATTACCATCTGGACTTTTTAACCTCGACATTTATTTCCGAATCATCCCTTAATATTGGAAGTAAACTTAACCCTTCCTTTCATCTCCACAGTTTGCCTTCCTGCCAGTTCCCCTGGAGAGAAACGATCTGATTTTTGACAGGGACAGAGGTTGGAAGGAGTGGTGAAATTCTTGTGTAACATTGAGTTATAAAATACAGAACACATACTTGCTTTGAAAACCACAGCAGCCCAGAAGAATGTGAAGTCAGGACATGGGGAGGAAATGGGAAAATCTGTATTTCAACAAATGAACTTTGGGGTGTATGAATGAGATGCAAGGAATTAATTGATTTAATTACCAAAAAAAAATCTGTGTAGCTATAGGCAGGGCTTCACTATAAATAGAGAGAAATTCATGTAGATTTCCAACAGTTACCACTGAAGCTCTCATTACGGGTCCAAATGATTTTCAAATCATTTCTATCCAGAAAAGAGTATCTTTTTATTCAGAATCAGAACCATCTCAGGTTCTTTAAGTTTTCTCTTTAGTTTTCTTAGGACCATGTTTAGCATGACAGAAAGAAAAAGCCAAACTTTACATATAAAGTCCTTTCCATTTTTTTTTGTTCTCTCCTATTTTTTTTTTTTTAGGTCCTAAACCAGAACTCAAACTCGGTACCTGATGTTTCCACCCATTGGCAAGTGTTCTTCCAATTCTAAGTCCTTTCCTTTCTTATTTTTTAACAGGGCAAGGCAGGACTTAGCACCATGCATTCTATCTCTGTTAACAGATTCACTGGTGGCTGCTAATTCTCTTTATCAACTCCAGGGAAGGAGGGGTAACTGTTTATTTCAACACACATCAAACATTTTCACTCACTTGACTAAAAAAAACCCAGAATCTTCCCATTTTGGATTTACGCCCTCTTACGTTTGGGCCCCTCGACAAAAAAGAATCTGAGTCCTTGGGAAGCCAGCACTTCGGGGAAATCAGAACATGGACTAGTGCAGGAAGGGGTTTCCTGCAGGGCCTTTAGCTCTGATCTGTGTAAGAAGAGTTAGTCCACTGGAAATGATTGATCGGAAAACACGTTGAAACTTAATATAGACTCATGAGCCTAATGAATTGTAATCAAACTTCAGGGCAAGAGTATTAGTTTCTGTTGCTATGGATTAGCAGCCCACAAAAGGGGGAAGAGTAACCGCTGGGCAAGCAAGAAGCCCTGAGTTCAAACCTCAGCACCATCACAAATATACATATATATATATATATATATATATATATATACACATATAATGTATATATGTGAATATACATATATGTGTCTCTGTAATAAAATATATAACTATGACATATATCAGATTACAACCTGATATAATATATATGATATATATCATAATTATATATATTATTTGGCTAATATCAGGGAAATAGCACCTTTGCTTTTTGTTGACAGATACAGACTACCCACTTGTATCCACATATCAAAAAGATTAAAAGGAGGAGGAGGAGGAAGAGCAGTAGGCAGCTCAGGATGAATCTCTAATGACCTCATTACTCCCCAAATGTTCATCCTCCTGACACCATAACTCTGGAGTTTATGCATTTGGAGAGATAGAAGTACTTAGTCCAACCCAGGGATTGGTATCTCACATCTGTAATCCTAGCTACTCAGAAAGTTAGAGATCCAGATTTGAAGCATAACACTCCATCCACATCAATTGAACAAGCAAAATGCTTGAGAGGCGTGACTCAAGTGGTAGAGCACCAGCTATGAGTAACAAAGTCATAAAAGACCTTAAGGCCCTAAATTTCAGCTCTGGTAGCAGCACAATCATATCTACACACACACACACACACACATATATATATATATATGTGTATATATATATATTATAATATATATATCTTCATTGAAATCCATTGGAACAGAGAAAGACAATCTTCAATCTTTTCAGGCTTGGGGACCTCTTTAATTAGCCTACTTCATTCTTCCCAGATAATCTGTGATCTCTTCAGGAAGAACTTTCTCCAAAGCTCAGCTTTTCTCCTGCCAGGAAAACTCAAATGTTTACTCTGCAGGAAAAGCTTCATGCTTTGCTCTTGACCTAAATCACTTTCTTATCTTCAAATATGTAAGTGCAACTTACTGACTAGGACGCATTTCTTCTGATTTTACGTGACCTGTGGCCTGTCAGTGCTTTTCACAACACTTAGAAAACCCTAACTTACACTAACATTGACGAAAAACAAAAGGAGGGGGAAATGTAGAATAGAAAATACAGAATGGAAAAATACAGGAACCAGCCCCCCAACAGATCATCAAATCTACTGACTTGAGGAAAGATATGTTAACATACTCCATTTTGTTTTTTACAGACAAAATTTGCCATGGAAAGTTGCTTTCAGAGATTGTAGAGAGAGGTTAGCGGGCATGCCACTCCATACAGCAACTCCAGGATACATGCTTTTTTTTTTTTTTTGGTCTGAGAACTTCCTTTAGAAAAGAATTGCTTTCTTAACTGCTTTTCAAAGGTTGCCTTGATAAGTTTCTTTGTGTCTATGTACCTTCCATTTTGAGTTGGACGTTTTTGTTGTGTGTGTGTTTTTTTCTCTCTCTCTCTCTTTTCACCCAGCCCTTATTATAGATGACCTAACATTTTGCTTTGGAGCTGGTGCTGGAATCCTGGCAAGGTGGTTGCCATTTCCTATCGCTTCTCCTTCCTGAATTTACCTAAACTCAAGTTCCAGGCTTTTGTTGGAATACTTTTTTTTTTCTCCCTTCCGTTCTTGTGGGCCCCGTGTCACATTATCTTTAAAAATTACAACCCACTTCCCCTTACTGAGGACACAGGAAGGGGAAATGAAGAAGGGAGACCTTACTGAGCTGGTTCTAGAGGTCGGGGCAGGCGGGGGTGGGGGGTTTGTGGAGGGCAAATGTCCCAGTCTCAATAGCTTTCTCTGCAATGTGTGCTTTCCTTTGTTGTCCATTCCTTGCTATTGTCTGAGCAGGTTTTTAATAACAGCCAGCAGAGTTGACTAAATGGCAGCCCCAAATGAAAAGCACTTGGGGAAAAAAAAATTACGTGCACAATATACCCATGTATAGACGTGAGCCTAAACACTTAGCTCTCTCTACTGTCTTTAGAACATCAATTCTTAGGTGAAGAATTAAAGAAGGCAATCTGCAAGTACATAGCATCTCACTAAAGTGAGACAGGGCAAAAGGCTGCTATAAGAAATCTAAGATTTAGAAAGTGCAATGGTATAAGAAATTTAAGACCAATTGCACCCACTTATTTTTAAAGTGGAAAAACTGAAAGTGGAGACATCCTGAAAAGCTAGGACCCAAGATCCCAGCACAGATGTCAACACAAACCAGTCAAAATGTACGTATGCCCTCCTCAACCACCGTTCAGGTTATGGTACATGGACTCCCGATGCAGAAATCCAACTTTCAGTCTAGGACAACACAACACCCGCTCCCCCATCAAAAGGGAAGTGAGATTATCTCTTGCAGTTAAATAATTCTCTTCTGGTGTATTAGGCTCATGAACATGAATGGGTTTCTCTTCTCCTTCACCCAGAGATTCTTGGACAATGGCACACGAGGTGCCTGATGATCTTCCTCCTGCAACTCCTGTCTCTTCCAGACCTTCATTTCTGTAATTAGACTCGTCTGCTCCCCAGTCTCTGAAGGACCGATGGCAGGCCCGTGCCTCTTCCTTCTGGTTTATGGTGATTGCAAATGGGTCCTTGGAGTCTCCTAACAGGCGGAAGGAAGTGCTGCTCAGAGCAGGCTCCAGCGTGGAGGAATGCCCTGTGTGCTGGAGGTCCTGGGACAGGTTGAACCAGCCAGCCCAAGCTGCTCAAGACAATGGAGAGGAGGCGTGGAAAGTGCAGGTGGAGATTAATGGACACACAAATGCCTTTGATTTATTAGCACTCCCTAAGTGTCAGAACTAATGGAACAACACGTCAGAGGTAACATTCGCCTGAAGGAGGGAGGGACCCGCACGAGGAAGCAGTGCAGAAAAAGAAATTAGACTTTGGGAAGAGATGTCGTAACCAATCTCAGCGCCTAGCCCGGGTCAGGAGAGGCAATCCTTCACTCAACCGAGCGTGTTTGCAGATATGAGAGAGAGACAGACAGACAGACGACAGACAGAGACAGAGAGAGACAGAGCAGAGAGACAGAAAGACAGATAGAGACAGAGAGAGAAAGAGAGAGACAGAGATAGAGACAGAGAGACAGAGGGATAGACACAGAGTGAGACAGAGACATAGAAACACAGAGGCACAGAGAGACACAAACAAGAGACACACAGAGAGACAGAGTGAGACAAAGACATAGAGACAGCATTTAACAGAGACACAGAAACAAAAAAATACACACAAATATAGACAGAGAGACACCAAAAGACAGAGAAAAAGGGAAAGGGAGAGGAAGGGAAGGGAAGGAGAGAGGGAAAAGAGATGGGGAAAGGGAGAAGGGGAAGACAGAAAGGGAGAGGGAAAGGCAGGAAAGGAGGTTGAGAGGAGATAAAGGAGTGAAGTAGGAAGGAAAAGGAAAGAAGGAAGGAAGGAAAGACGGAAGGAAGGAAGGGAGGAAGGAAGGAAGGAAGAAGGAAGGAAGAAGGAAGGGAGGGAGGGAGGGAAGGAAGAAGGAGAGGGAGGGAAGGAGGGAGGGAAGGAAGGAGGGGAGGGAAGAAAGGAGGCAGGGAAAGAAGGAGGGAAGGGAGGGAAGCAGGGAGGGAAGGAAGGAAGGAAGGAAAGACGGAAGGAAGGAAGGGAGGAAGGAAGGAAGGAAGAAGGAAGGAAGAAGGAAGGGAGGGAGGGAGGGAAGGAAGAAGGAGAGGGAGGGAAGGAGGGAGGGAAGGAAGGAGGGGAGGGAAGAAAGGAGGCAGGGAAAGAAGGAGGGAAGGGAGGGAAGCAGGGAGGGAAGGAAGGAAGGAAGGAAAGACGGAAGGAAGGAAGGGAGGAAGGAAGGAAGGAAGAAGGAAGGAAGAAGGAAGGGAGGGAGGGAGGGAAGGAAGAAGGAGAGGGAGGGAAGGAGGGAGGGAAGGAAGGAGGGGAGGGAAGAAAGGAGGCAGGGAAAGAAGGAGGGAAGGGAGGGAAGCAGGGAGGGAAGGAAGGAAGGAAGAAGGAAGGAAGGAAGGAAGGAAGGAAGGAAGGAAGGAAGGAAGGAAGGAAGGAAGGAAGGAAAGAAGGAAGGAAGGAAGGAAGGAGGGAAGGAAGGAAGGAAGGAAGGAAGTAGGGAGGGAGGGAGGGAAGGAAGGAGGGGAGGGAGGGAAGGAGGGAGGGAAGGAAGGAGGGGAGGGAAGAAAGGAGGCAGGGAAAGAAGGAGGGAAGGGAGGGAAGCAGGGAGGGAAGGAAAGAAGGAAGGAAGGAAGGAAGGAAGGAAGGAAGGAAGGAAGGAAGGAAGGAAGGAAGGAAGAGAGAGGAAGGAAAAGGAGGGGCAGAGGGGGAGGAAGGGAAATTGGGAGGAAAGAGAAAGGAGAGAAAAAAAGGAAAAAGAGAAGAAAGCAAAGAATATGGAGAGAGGACAGAAGGGAGAAGAGGGAAAGAGAAAGAGGGAGAGAAAAGGGACACAGAGAGACAGACAGACAGACAGACACAGAGAGAAGGAAAGAGAAAGAAGAAGTGGGGCGGGGGGGGGTGAGTCACCAAAGGTGTAGAGAACTCTAGTCCATTTACTGTGGATGGAAAAAGTTGTCCATTGTGTGGTTTAAGGGCAGGGATTGGCAGTAATGGGGGGTGAGCTCTTGCTAGGTTGGAGTGGAGGCCAGCATTGAGTGGAGGGGTCTCAGAGACTCTGACTTCCTTCCCACCCAGCAGCAATTTCTCCTCAGCCTGGGCCCACATCTCACGCCATACTCCTGTGAGGAACCAACTGTGATGCCATGTTGTTTCTTCTTCTCTTTTCTTCTGTTTTGTGTGATCATGGGTGATGTGGCCCCAGCCTTGAGGTGAAAGGTGATTCAGGCTCAGGGGCACCAGAGTTTACCCAGCACACTGGAACTGTCCCCCCCCACCCCTGTTTGATAACAGAATAACGAGGGGCATGGCATGAGTAAGCCACTGACCCAACGTCTTTCAGTCACAACTCATTTTGTGTGTGTGTGTATGTGTGTGTGTGTGTGTGTGTGTGTGAGAGATACAGAATTAGGGCTACCCTATGAAAATATTCTTTCTTCTTTACATGAGGGATGACTCCAGTTGCTCCTTTTCCATCAGAACTCTCATTGGTGGGCAAGAAAATCCATACAGACTGACAAAGAAAGGGTGGGGATACAGATCTGGTTTCCCCTGGCAGGGGAGCCCCCCCAAATCACCAGATTTAGGGAGGAGGAGCATTTGAGCAGCGATTTATTGGACATTGAAACAAGTGTTGAAGTTTCTTTCCCATGGTTTTCCACTGAAAAGCATATAACAGTGGTGATGAAGTTGGAATTCAAGATGGTAGCAGGGAACAGTTTCCAAGAGACATCCGTCCCATGCCATCTGGAGTTTCAGGTACGAGGTTAATGAGCAGAGAGGAGGAAGAAAGGCGACATGATAGAGAGCCATGTCAGTTCCTGACTTGGGAATAGCCTGCAAGCGCTGCTTCCGGAAGTACCAGGATTCATCATGCATTCCCCCCACCTGTACCTCACAAAGTCAGCGATTTAGGACCCAAGGGGTAGCACTTTCATACTGCATACTGAATGTCAAGGACCTCTAGAGCAAGGACGGGTTTAGTTAGTCTGACTTCCAATTATCTCACTAAAGATACATTTATTTTATCTCGCAAGCTCGTCAGGAGAGAAAATGAATATAAGGCTCTGGTTGGAACAGCTAAAAAAAAAAAAGACAGGCACAGGACAGGCCTCCATTCATCTGTCGGTGCTAATAGCTAGGGTGACAGCAATTCCAAGATCCCAAAACAGGAGAGCGAGATGGTAATCAGACTGATGAGAGGAAGTTGTGCCGAGGCGCTTTTGCCTGGAGTCTCATCAGTTTTCTGAAGGAGGAGAGCCTTCCCCCTCCCCTATTTCAGCAGGCCTCCTGGGGAGTGAGCAATGAGGCCTTGGGGTCTGACTAGCTCCTACTCTGAAGAGGAGTTTGTAAATCACCAATGCAGGTAAGCTGAAGGTATCAGATTGGGGCATGGGGTGGGGTGTCATACTTATTCCACATTAATAGATATTACATTATCTTATCCCCAAGCTCCTCATTATTGTCCTGGAATCATTTTTCCCCCAGCATTGTTGGAGTTTACTTGCAATCTGACCTGGAAATTTTCTGTACTGTGAGGAATTAACAATGGCCTTTGTCTTTTTTTTTTTTTTTTTTTATGTTGGTTGTGGGGCCTGAACTCTGGGCCTGGGTGCTGTCCCTCAGCTCTTCAGCTCAAGGTGAGCACTCTACCACTTAAGCCACAGCACCACTTCCGGTTTTGTGAGTGGTTTATTGGAGATAAGAGTCTCTCAGACTTTCCTGCCCAGGCTGGCTTTTAACCATGATCCTTCAACCTCAGCGTCCTGTGTAGCTAGGATTACAGACATGAGCCATGGGCGCCCAGCAGGCCTTTCTCTTTACACTGAGTGGTCTCTCACGTGTGCATTCGAAAGCATCGGAAAGGTATGCAATAAGTCTATGGAGAAACAAAGGGTCTCACTATAGGTGTGAATTCTCGACAAGCTGGGAGACATTGGCTCCTTATTCCATTAATATGATCAGTATCGATCAGGCATTGATCGGTATTGATCAAGCAGTGATCCTGAGGTTAGATGACCATTCCACAGCTCTTGAATGACAAGTTTATTGGGATCTGACAGCATGGCACATCGATGAACGAGTAGCCTTCAGTGATTTGCAGCATCCGCTCAAAGCTGTGCATTTATTGTCACATCTAATCTCAGAAAATCTTCATCTTCTGCAAAGAAATCCCCGTTATATTATTAGGTCAATTCTCATTCCTCCTGTTTCCAATCCAGGGAAAACACAAGCTCGGTTTCTATCTCCTCAGGTTGATCTATACTGGACATTTGATATGTGTGGATTCCACCAATAGGATATCTTAGCAACCTATTCTTTTTGTGGCTCAATATTCCACTGTGAACATAAATAATTTTCTCTGTCCATTTATCAGGCCATGGACATTTGGGTTGTTCCTATTTTGGGACTCTTGTGACAAATGCTGCTGGAAACATATGTGTAATTTGTGGTTGGATGCACATTCTCATATTTCCCTCGAGTATATTACAAGTAGAATTACTAAGTTTAGAGCAGTGTGTGTGTGTGTGTGTGTGTGTGTGTGTGTGTGTGTGTGTGTGTGTGTGTGTGAGAGAGAGAGAGAGAGAGAGAGAGAGAGAGAGAGAGAGAGAGAGAGAGAGAGAGAGAGAGAGAGAGAGAGAGAGAGAGAGAGAGAGTCTAGAGCTTGAACTCAGGGCTTGGACATTGTCCCTGAGCTTTTGAACTCAATGGTAACTCTCTACCACTTGAGCCACAGATTCACTTCTGGGTTTTGGTATTTTTTTATTGTTTGTTTTTGGTGGTTGTTTGCAGACATGAGTTGCATAGACATTCATGCTTAGGTTGGCTTCTAACTAGGACCCTTAGATCTCAGCCTTCTGAGTAGCTAGGATTACAAGTATGAGCCATCAGCGTTGGGCTACAATATTGTTCTGTTGTTTTCATTCTCTTCATTTTCCATGCAAATTTTGGATTTAGTTGTAACATTCTTCAGACTCCAAACTCAATGCTGAAATGGAGAGCACCAGTTCTTCAGATCGATTTTTAAGGATTAATGATGTGTTAAGTATGTTCATGGACCTGGGATATGTTTTCCTTTCTATTTTGTTTTCGTTCACTTTCTTTCAATGCTCTTTGTCAATTTTGAACAGACTGGAGTTACTTTTTTCGTTTTTCCTGTCAGTTGTGGGGCCTAAACTCTGGGCCTGGGAACTGTCCCTGAGCTCTTCAGCTTAAGGCTAGTGCTCTACCACTTGAGCCACAGCGCCAATTCTGGCTTTTTCTGCTTATGTGGTGCTGAGGAATTGAACCCAGGGCTTTTATTTCTAATTTTATTTGGCTCTCTTCTGTATGGAATTGCTTTATAATTTTATCTGGGAAACTAAATTTTCATACCATTCTGTATCCTGCAATCTTGCTGAAATTATTAATAAAACTAGTAATTTTGTAGTTGCATTACCTGTCTGGTAACTTTTTAGAGTAAAATAACGTAATATGTTATCTCAGGAAATCAGATTTCCTCTTCCATTAGAGTTGGTGAGTGTTACCAAAGCTAGATTTCCTTAATTTAGCATCATGGTTTTGAGATATATTTATTCTGCTATGTGTACCTTTATAATAGAACTCAATGTACTGCATCGAATGATCAACTAGGAACTACTTATTCAACTTTATGCTGATGAGCATTCAGAACAGTAGTTTGCAAGTGTAATGTCTGAGGCTGCTGTTCCTGGATTTTAATTTCTACTTTACTAAAAAAAAAATTCTGTTCTATAATCTTAGGGAAATTCTTCCAACTCTGTTCTTCAGTTTAGTCATGTGGCTATATAAGAATAGTATACACCACATAAAAATCTTTTTGAGGATCAATCTGTTTTTATAATTAGGAACCTTAGAAAACCCTGGGCAGTAAGCAGCAATTATAAAGAATATACCCCCGTATATGCAGAAAATCTCTGAACTATAGCTTACTCATCATTCAGTTCAAAGTGATGATCTCAAAAGCCAGCAATTCCAAAATCCTAATCATATATTGACACAACCAGACCACCTACAGTCTAGGAAAAAGGTAAGCCATGCATATGTATTTTCTCTGCAAAAGAGCTATCTTTTGATAGGTAGAAAAATATACGTAATATATATGTATATACATTATATAATATATAATAATATTCATATATATTATATGTCATATATTATAATATATGCTATATACAATATAGTATATTATATATAATTATATACTTTATATATTATAGCATGTTATATAAAACATAGCTTTCCGTATCCTGCCAGATGACAAGAAAACCCATTAGAAAAATGGAGAAGAAGAGAGATATGAGCAAAGAGCTTACTAAAAATCAACTTCATGTAACTAATAAACTCAGACTGCCTCTGTACTAACCAATAGTTAGAGACCCCTTATGTGGCCCAATGTTGTTTGAACCAACATGTATTCTATCTCTACTAACTCTACTCTCTCCCACTACTAATTATTCAATCCACCGAATATCTCCTCTACATGATGTGTCAAATCCTCACCTTTTTTTATATTAAAATTTCTTGGCATGTCCTTTATCTAAAGAAAAGACTATTGCTTCCCCTGGGAAAAAGTTTCTTTGGGCTGAAATTTCCTAGAGGAACTTGTAAACACATGCCGTGTTAGCCATCGCTGTGTGCAAGTGTTGAAAGAAAGAAAGAAAAAATCAACCAGTCCATGCAGGTGTCGGTACATAGCCAGGACTGCAACAGGTGTCCGGGTAGGCGAGTTCTCAGAACTACTGCTGGTCAGATAGCGGTTGTATGCCACATCCTTATGGAAGACCGACCTGGTGAGCCCTGCTCTTTGCTCCCATTTCTGTCCACGGAAACCACCGAGGAATATGTTGCCTGAGTCTAGAGTCACCGGTTTGGTTTGCTTATGGGCCTCAGAAACACACGAGGTTAAAAAACACTCCCTCCCCAACGTGTGACACTCTTATGTTCCAAAAGAATTTTATTTTAACCCCAGTCTTAATTGCCTTTCGGTATCGGAATTAATTACGTTTTCTGCTAAAAGGCCAGTGCAGTGTAAGGTGACTCTAATGCATCTTCTGCAAATGGCTTGATTGCCGTCTGCAGAGAGGAGAGCCGGGAATGATGCTGTGGGCCAAGGCTATACATTACTGTCCAATTAGCGTGAGGCTCACTACACGAGTCTTTAACTTTATCTAGTAACTGTCGGAATCTCTAATGGAGACCACAGACAGGGAAGAGAGGAATGGGAAAACTACTCTCTCGGCCAAGCAGAAGAGAAATATCACTGGCAATATCCCACGCAGTCACCAGGACCTACCACTTCTTTTTTCTTTTCTTTCAGATTTGTCTCTCCTCCATGTTCCTCTGTGCCTCTCAATATACAAATTAATTGTTCAAACAGAATCCACCAGCTCCAGGACACATGTTATTAATGTTGTACCAGGTCTAGCAATGTTTCCTGACAAGGTTAGTTGAATCAGAGAGGTTGGTGGGGATTTGAGGTTACTGAATGTGGGTTATTTGAAATTTATTTCTGCAGATTCTCCAGTGAAAAACAAAAACAATCGTACCCATTTCGTAATTATTAGAATTATTGGTCAACAGCATCATGATTTAAAGAACCTGTTGGACATATAATAAGCAATTCATAATTTGCTTTTACTATGGAATTGTTGGATATTAAAGGAATATCCTAATCCTTTAAAAAAAAAAAAAACTTGGAACTTGAACTTGGGGCCTGGGCACTGTCCCTGAGCTCTTTTGCTCAAGGCTAGCACTCTATCACTTTGAGCTATAGTTCTACTTCTGAGTTCTCTGGTGGTGAATTGGAGATAAGAGTCTCATAGACTTTCCTGCCAACATTGGCTTTACACTGAATGCTCATTACGTGATCGGATAAAGTCAGCTTCACCTGCATGTTCTCCACTCCTCTTCTTCCTCTCTGGTCATTGAGTATTTTCAAGATCTCTTACATTGAACTTCTCTTTTTTTTCTTTCAGCAAACTTTCATAGCGAGAACTTTCTGACCATCATGGAAGAAAATATCTCCATCCATTTGTCTCTGAGCGTTGCCTGTGAGTTTGCCTATTGTTTTCTGTAGGTTGTCTCTCTTGTCTCCCATCTCCTAAAGGTTTACCGCCCACCGGTGTGAGGTTGACGCTTTCCCCTTCGTTCTTGACCTAGCCAGGCCCCAGTTGCATGAATCTTCTCTAGGTTTATATCATTCCCTTAGGACCCATCTCTGGCCACGGAGAAATGGACACCACTGCCCACGGATGCGCTTAGAGCCTCTCTCTACATGAGATCATCACATGATGAATATTTCAAACTAGTTTCTTAATAGATTTCCTTTTCATATTGAGGAGCGGAAAAAAAACCCACCTCGGCCTTTTACCCAGATGTCCCTAAAAACCCATATCCCAATTTCAGCTTCCCAAAACTATAGGGACTTTTAAACTCGGAATAAAATGAAGCTTCCTTCCATAGCCGTGAGTAAATCAAATTCTCCTCTACTTTTTTGTTTTGTTTTTACATTTCTAACCAATTCCACCTAACCTGAAAGACGGATATCAAACAGAAAGACTTCCCGGTGCCTTTCGGGGCTCTGTACATCCCTTGGGTGCTAGGCTCCGATCTGGCTTTGCATAGCCAGTGTTTGGTAGCTGACACCGATCCCTCCCAGTATGGAGGCCTGGGCTGCCTTCCCAAGGAGCTTTGGTCCTTGCAGGAAGCGCTAACCACTCAGAAACACCAGCAGTTTCAGTTTTGTGTTTTTTTCTTTGCAGCAGCAATGCTGGGAATGCAAATGTCAATCTGACCGGACAGGTGCTGAGCCTTAGCAGAATCTAGTGAGCTCTTTCACCGGTTTCCAGAATCTTCTCTGGAATATCTCTTTGCCCTCTGCTCTAGCTAGGGAATGCCACCTGCCCTCCGCTCAGACTTGATGGCCCCAACTAAATTTAGATGCACACATATCTTAGGCTTATTGAGTAGTGCCAAAAGGGCATTAGGCGCCCATCACTCCAGCCCTCTTTTTGTTACCTCTGACAGCCACTCCCGGCTGGGAAGAGCCCCTGGGTCATTTCTACTCCCCCGCCCAGCCTCACAACTAACTAAGGCCATGCCTGCCAGGGACATCAATCAAGGACACCAAAGCCTGCAGATCTGCATTGCAAATCACCAAACCATGGTGACATGTCACCGCGGGCTGGCTGGTTGGCGGTGGCAGGGGAAACAGAGGCACCTTTCCTTGTGAGAACCTCAGGGGGAGAAATCCACTCTGCAGTCAGACCGTGCACAGAAGAAGGCAAAAAGTGATGAGGAGACAGGGTAACCGCTCAGCTCTTGAACTCGACAAACATCCTTGAAGTATGGGGTCACTCTTCTTTGCCAACCATGAGTTACGAACTCCAGGGCTGAGATTTGCCCTAGGCATCCAATGACCAACATACAGCCCCCACCCCAGAACATTCTGGTCTCTGACTTCTTCTATCATGTAAACTCATGAACAAGGACTCTTGTCCTAAAAACAGAGAGAACTCTTTTCCTTGAGCACCAAATACATGTCTGCATAGCGGTAGCCCGGTACTGGATAAAGACTGGCTATTGTATTACTGCTGCTGTGTTAGGATAGTTATGCTTTCAGAAGGGAATGTGAAGGCAGATCTGAGATATTGGAAAGATCTGGGTATGTAGTAAGTCCTGTCACTACTCATCTCTAGCTTTGTCTTTAGATAGGTAGGTTATTTTTACTCTGCCACTGATGAGTGAATGGTCTGTGAATCTATCTACAGACTGGATCCACACAGGAATGTAAGATGGAGGCAATTCTAGTTCTGATGTTCTCCTGTTGTTAGAATTCGATGAGATAATACTATTGTGGATACAGTTCTGTTCCCCAATGATTTGTAAATAAGATTGACTAGAATATACTATTGATATTTAATTATATACAGGCCTGCTCAATAGACTTGTGGCTTGGGATTCACAGTAAAAATTAACCAGGTTTGTATTCGCCGGTCATTAATTTTCTGCCACTTGTAGATTTTTGCCTCCCCCCCCGTCTCTCTCTCTCTCTCTCTCTCTCTCTCTCTCTCTCTCTCTCTCTCTCTCTCTCTCTCTCTCTCTCTCTCTCTGTCTCTCTCTCTCTCTCTCTCTGTCTCTCTCTCTGTCTCTCTCTCTCTGTGTGTCTCTCTCTCTCTCTCTCTCTCTCCACCCCCAAATTCTCTCTCCCCCTCCCCTTCCCCCTCCCCCTTGCTCTTTCAGGCCTCATTTATTTCCATATTCACATGAGATCTGTCAAAATTAGCCACATTTTGGGGGGACGGGGCTCCCCTCTATATATTGTACTCTATCTGATAAAATTCTACTTCTTGTAGCTGTGTCTATTTTTTTCCATTAGTCTGTAAGCTCCAAAATGAAGGAAGCAGTTCTTACTTGTGATTATTGGCCACTCTATGGCTTTTATAAGCAGCTTCTTCCCAAAGGTGCAGAAATCTTATAGGCAGCTTCGTCATGCATCCTGGAGGTTTTTCTTTATTGTTACAGAAATCTAACACTATCTTGTTACATATTGGTGTTTCCGTTTAAAAGTTACAGAGAAGAAAAAATTCTTATTACATATATCTTCTGCGAAAGCAGACCAGGTACTAAGACATGCTTTGGCTTTCTTTCTTTCTCTCTCTCTTTCCCCTCTTTCTTTCTTTCTTTCTTTCCTTCTCTTTTATTTTTTGTAGGTTGTGGGGCTTGAACTCAGGACCTAGATGCTCTTCTTCCTGAGTTCTCTTGCTCAAGGCTAGCGCTCTGCTACCTTAAGCCACAGTACCACTTCTATTTTTCTGATGATTAATTGGAGATAAGAGCCTCACAGACGTTGCTGCCTGTGCTGGCCTTGAATTCTGATCCCCAGATCTCAGCCACTGAGCAGCTAGGATTACAGGTGTGAGCCACCAGTGCCTGGCTTATGATATTTTTCTAAGAGGAAAAATTAGTTCATTTGTTTTCTGTGTGTGTGTGTGTGCTTGCATGCATGCCCACATTGCTGCTGAAGCTTGAACTCATGTTCTTTCTTGACTGTTTCATTTAAGACTCAACCACTTGAGCTACTCCCCCCATTTCCAGCCTTTTGCTGGTTGGTTGGAGATAAGAGTCTCTCTCATTAAGCTGTTCTCCCTGGGCTGGCTTCAAATTGTAATCCTCAGATCTCAGTCTTCTGAGAAGCTGGAATCACAGGTGTAAGCCACTAACACCCAACTAGAGCCAGCCCTGTTTTCTCAGCTCCCCAGGCTGATATGTACTTGACATTGAACTTCTCACCACTGATGGTAGTGGCTGACAAGTTCAATGGGTATGAATTAATAAATATGCATTGGATGTTTGCCCACTGCAGAGATCTCTGCTCAAATCAGGGGGTACAAAACTATCAATGGAACCCATATGCCAGACAGAGCACAGGTCGGTTTTAGCACAAAAGTCAACCATCGGGTGAGAGTGCCTGGTTCATTAGACAAGTTTTGGGAGAACAAAAGGTTCTAACAAAAGCTAGATCGTGAAGGGTCCTGTGTATCACACGCATCCGTGTGACCACTTTGACTGTGTAATGCGCTGTACAATGTCACAAAAAGTGACAGAAATGTAACAGCTCCCAAGGGAATAAACAGAGGCTCACAAACCAGGTGCCAATCAACGTTTTCCCCAAAGAGGGTAGAAGTAGTCTGAGAGATGGCACTCTCTCTCTGCAGGTTCCAATCTATTCAGGCAAACTGCATTTGCATAGAGCATCTTCGCCTCTAGCCTGTTTGGGGCTTTTAGTAGACAATTCGATATAGATGTCTTTGGAGTCTATTGTATCCCTGAGGGTCTAGACAATTAGGGAGGAAATATCCCCACAAACAGGCTTGTCAGACATGGATCTGAGACATGGCAAGAGAATCTCAAACGCTTCTCTTTCTCAGGAAAACACAGCATTTCTCCCTCCAAGTTATTTCTTTATCTTCAAGTAACCATCAACAAGCACAGTTTTGGCAGGCACTGCTAGGAAGGATAATGCTGATGTGGTTATCTGACATTCCTCTCTCTCTCTCTCTCTCTCTCTCTCTCTCTCTCTCTCTCTCTCTCTCTCTCTCTCTCTCTCTCTCTCTCTCTCTCTCTCTCTCTCTCTCTCTGTCTCCCAGGGATCCACAGCTGGTTCATGTTGCTCTGAGTTCTTCAGTCACATCACATTTTGTTCAGCTTTAAATGGGTAAAGCAGAGATTCTGCTTTCTTCAGAACATGACTTTGTGTCTCAGAACTAGAAAACTCTGTTTTAAACATTAGGACTCTTAATTTACCAGTTGTTCTCCTGGGAAAGCAGCAACAGAATTCCCAGCGCTATTGAGCAAATGAGGTTACATTCCCTACAATTAATGAAAAATATTAATATTATACATTTCTATACTCCTTTCCCCCTCAAATTTAAATAAGTTTCCCTGCCTATCTGCTTCAGACTGCAACCTCAGACAAGAAGGACCATGAATAAAAAGAGAGGGATGTAAATGAGCAGACTTCTATATTACTGGGTGAAAAAAAGTTATAGAAATTTTGGTTGTTGTTGTTCTATGTATGTCCCTTCTTGATAAATAGTGTTGACCCAAGATTAAATTGGCTTACTGGGCATTTCTTAAAAACATAATATGCTAATTTGCTTTTATATTAAACATTTAATTTAATTTAATGTATGTATGGACTGGATTTACTCTGGAAAATAGTTCCCTTATTTTTCAGAATAAAAATAGATGCCTATTTTGGTAGCACTAGGAAGTAACAACGGCAAATAAGACATGGAAATCAGTGACAATATTCTGAACTCCTATTTGCGATCAAAGTTACATTATTCAGATAGAAGATGTTGAAATACATCAAAATATTAGTCTTGTTTGTACTGTTATCAATAATAAGATGACTAATAGTTGTCAATCACTTGATTCTAACTAATTTTTTTAAATTATCTTCCTGTTAAAGTCATAAGAAGTAATATATATGGATTACAATGATATATATAATTATATAGTAGATATATAGTAGTATATATATTATATATAACATTATATATATGTATATATATATATATATATAATTTATGTAACCATTGCTTTGATCTCAAACCAATTTCTGGCAGCTTTACCCACATTTTGCTTTAAGATTAATCGTTATATTTTTCTTTATTTCTCTCTCTTTCATTCCTTTCCTTCTTTTCTTCCTTCTTTCCTCTTTTTTCTTTTTTTTTTTTAAATCAGATGAACCACTTGAGCCACACCTCCACTTCCAGTTTTTTAGCTGCTTAACCAGAAATTAGAATGTCTCAGATTTATCTGGCTGACTTTGAATCTCAAGCCTCAGATCTCAGCCTCCAAAATAACTAGGATTTACAAGTGTGAGCCACTAGTGCCTAGCTATTTTTCTTGGATATTAGCTCTATTCATCAGCTATGCATAGCAAACCTCCTGGGCACTACTATTTAGAAGAATGGACAGAAGTTGATCTCTGATTAAAGCGCACATGTGTGTGCGTGTGCACAGACACACACACACACACACACACACATACACACACACACACACACACCAAAGTTTACAATTTCATTGTCCTCTCATTAGATTTACCTTTCTAATTAGACTTTTCTTTAGCCAATATTAAAATTAGTGAGCATTCCCTAAGCACAAATTTACTATTGGATGGGAGAATGGGCCTTGGAGGGCATGAACAGGCCAAACTCTTTTCTCTTGTGCCGCCAGCCTCTCCTGCAGTGGGTGTTGCAATGATTTACTTTCCTGCTAATTCGGAGCTGGAAGCTCAGGACCCCGGGGCTGTCAGGAATGACATCTTACTGAAGGGAACTCAAGATGATTGTTAAAAGCTTCAGTCACAGATTCCACCACTGCAGGACAGTCATTAATTCTAACGATCCTGGCAGGGAGCCGAGCCCGGGAAGCCATGTGCTACCTCTGTCCACAGCCTTCCCTCAGAACTGCATGCAGCTGAAGAAGTGGTTGGCCAGCTAGTATCTCCATCTCCGTGTGGCTCTCTCACAGCTGTTAGGCAGATGCCACGTTGCACTCCAAACATGACTGATTTCAATAACGGGTGTAATAATGTCAGGGGGACCATTAGTTTGGATTTAGGGTTTAAACGGGCTAGTTTCCGTGGGAATTATAACGATGAGATTATGAAGATTGTTGATTGTAATGGCTTTTACGATGATGAAAGTTGAAATAGGAAATAGGGTTTGTTTTTTTTTACCATTTAAAAAAATTTTTTTTAAACAGTCGTTATCCTGAATTTGATGTAACTTGGCCTAAATATTTGTGGTTGATATTATTTTCCTTTCCGCTAGGACGCTAAAGCTTTAAAATACTATTGTCTGATGGTGAATGTAGGCCCCTGTCCTACTTTACAAGTTAAGGCTTGAAGAGTTTAGGTTATTGCCTAGCCAAGGGTCCCATGGTAAGTGAAAGTCTAATTCCTGCCTGATCGCACTGTTGTGTGCACTCATTAAATTCTGAGTTCCAGAAAGGCTCCCACCCAGTTTGCACCATTAATCCAGCAACTAGCTCTATCTATCTGAGGCTATGTGGGGCCTTCAATATATATTTTGAAGTGGTAGTAATACCAATAATAATAAGCAACTGAGATGTTTATGGATGCCTCCCACTAAGCTTGGATATTTTTCACCTGGGATAAATCCACAGGTCTGTATTTTGAAAACTCCAATCTTCTACAATGATTTGGGATGGGGAGAGAGGCACTGGGGCTTGACCTCAGGGCCTGGTAGCTTTTGTACTCAAGGCTGGTGCTCTATCCCTTGAGCCGTACTGCTACTGTTTTGTGGTTGGGTAAGCTTTTTGTTTTGTTTTGATTTTGTTTTGTTTTTGCTAGTGAATTGGAGATGATAGTCTCCTCAGCTTTTTCTGTTTGGGTTGAGTTTGAATCACCATCCTCATCTCTCAGCCTCCTGAGTAGCTAGGACCCCAGGTGTTAGCCACCAGCTCCCAGAGAGCAACTAAATTCCTGCGAGTTTTGGGAGGATCATTCAAACCCTACCATGCAACTACGTCTGAAGGACACCCGGGCATCTCAACATCTTAAGTGTTGATAAAATAAAAACCATGGATCCAGTGAAAAACAGCCATACTGAATTTCATTGGCTAGGTGGTCTTCTGTATATTTTTTTTATTTTATTTGTCAGTGTTGGAGCAAGAACCCAGGGCCTGGACACTGTCCCTGAGCTTTTTTTTTTTTTTTTTTTTTTGCTCAAGGCTTGCACTCTACCACTTTGAGCTACAGCACCACTTCCAGTTTTCTGGTGGTTCATTGTAGTTACAAAGGAAAAAAAAAAAAAAAGGACACTAGGGACCATGTAAATTCAATGTGTGACTTAAGAAAATGAATCTATTTAAGATAGACCCTAGCCTCAGTATCAGGATTGAAGTAACCCAGCTATAACCTAAAGGTGAGATAATTGATTGGTACAATTAAATTTAACAGTAAAGAAACAAGGATAAGTTAAGGAAATTACATATGCATTAAAAAAAAAGAAAAGGAAAAAGAATGTGAGATTTTCCTACTGGATATAACTTCGCTTGAGCAATTATTATGTTCTACTTTCAGAATACTTGAATTTATAATAAAGTAAGCAGAACAAAGGTGTTGGTATGTTATCACTTTAGAAGCCACAGTGAACTACATTATTTGATAGTATCTCCAAATTAATTAAGAAGTCTGATAGGGGTATTCTTAATAAAGCTGTGAAATTTTTAATTCAGGTTGGCACTATTGCAGATACAAGCATAATTGTTCTTTGTTCTGAATCTTCCGATTATCTGATATCAGTCCCCAGCATACGTTCAAGGGTAGTAACACCTCATTAATTTAAACTTCTTCATTTGAATTGCATGACAGTTTCAACAAGGTACCCTATTTTTCATTTCCCAGAAAGAAAAGTAACCAACACAGAGAAAAATAACTCCAACAAGATCTCGGGGTACCATCCAAGGTACAGAATAAAACAAATAAGTTTTATTTTGGTTTGGTATTATGTTGGTCCCGAGACCTGAACTCAGGCGTTAATCACTGTCCCTTGGCTTTTCATTCAAGGCCTAGTACTCTACTATTTGAACCACAGCCCCAGTTTTAGCTTTTGGGTGGTTAATTGGAGATAAGTGTCTCACAGACTTTGGTACCCAGGCTGGCTTTAAACCACAATCCTCAGATCTTGGCCTCCTGAGTAGCTCAGATTACAGGCATGAGCCACCTGCACCTGGTTTGTTGGGTTTTTTTATCCTTTTAAATATTGTGTCATTTATATGTACAAAACAAGAAACTAGGGAATAAGGAAACACCCACTTTTTAAGTATATTCAGCATAATATGTATTTGGAGATGCTTTTGGAACATTATTTCTATCATCTATTGTTTCTCTATCATCTCAATAGCTATCATGTCTCTAAGATTCATCATCTAGCATCTGTGTAGCATTTATCTATCATTGACCAATTATCTATCTATCTATCTATCTATCTATCTATCTATCTATCTATCTATCTATCTATCTACTATCTATCTATACCTTCTGTTCTCAAGTTGTTTATAAATTATTTTGAAGATTTTTGCCTGGTATAAACAGCTAAGCATGCAGACCTAAATTTCCACTGAACTTATAGACAAGCAAGTGGTACACACTGCTAGCAAGCACACATTCAGTGAAAATGTTTATGATAATTATCATAGCATACAGTACCTGATGCAGATTAATTGTGGAATGGTACTTATGTGACCCCAATCAATAAAACATCTTTAGTTATCTTTTGTAGAATATCTTTCTACGAGAGTGAAGTTAATAAATCTGGGTACGCTCCACAAACTAACACACAGCAGAATATCAGGATCTCGGTGGGGTTCTTCAGTATATATTCCCATGGGAAACCTGGTAAGGGTGATCCAAAAGTTCCCACCTGTGTTAGATGCATTAGGAAGATCTATTTAACACACACATCCCACTGTTGCACATGTAAGTTCATTTAAAATGTACTGGAATGCTCAAGGGGGATTTTACGGGTGAAAATTATTCCAGTTCTTCATACTCGATGAGGTCCCGCGAACTCCGACCCCAGCATGGCCATCAGCCATGAGGAAAGATTCTGGACTAAGGAAGATCCTAGGAGCAATCATACAACTCCTGGTTTAGTTTTAACCCTGAGAACTTGTGGAAGAAAAATAGATCTTCACAATGACCAAAAACGAACAAACAGAAATCCTGTAGCAATTGCACAAATGGTACCAGTTATATTTTCATTCTCTGCACTGAAGGTGTCTTTGAATACCATTTCTGGAAATTCTTGCCTCTTAAAATTATGACATGAACTGACAGAATCATCATTTGGGGGATAAACCAATTCCCAAACAGACTCTTCCTATAAAACCCAAATACTTCTCGAGCTTTGAAAATAGTTCTTCAGTCTCCTTTAACTTCCAATGATGGCTTGGGGGATAGAAAAGATGAGATGATTTGGCAGTAATCCAAGAGTTGAAATTTTTTCAGTTGACTTCATTTTTATTTCTGTTCAAAGTTTGGCCATGTTTTCTAGAAAAACGGCACTGACCTTCAGTTAGAGATATTTAAAAATAGAAATAAAGGCTAATATTTCTAAAATTATGTCTATGCCATATGGTGTAATATCCTGAATGACATTTGCAAACAAAATGTTCTTAATAGTGATTTAGCTTGATGGCTGTGTGAAACAGACAGAAGATACAACATCCAAACAACAACAACAAGCACAAAAGACAGAGGGGTGAGTTCAAGAGGGGATATCTAAGAAGAAAGCACATTGGAACAATGATTTGAGATCTGGTAAATACTACTTTAATTGTCCTACAATTTGGGCAGTGGGATGTGAGCTTGCAGGCAGAGGAAATAATCAGCTGTTGGATGTTCACATAATACATTTTGCGGGGAGAAGGGACCGTACTCAATTTTTCATTTTAAGTATTTTATGGACTTGGATAATTGCTTTGCTTTGGAAGTAATAAGGACAATAATAAATAATCTTTGACAAAAAAATTGGAACTTCCTCAAGCACCCAGCATACCACACACACAACCAAGAACCAGGGTTGTTGCATAAGTCACCTAAGTCCATCTGCTGATTCGAATGCTACCACCTCATTTAATGTTTAGTGAGGATTCGTAACACATGTTGGCAAAGCACAACGAGGAACAGGGCACTGTTGACTCACACCAGGGAGTAATCCTGACTTCTCAGGAGGCTGAAATGCAAGGATCATAGGTTCGAAACCAACTTGAGCAGACAAATCTGAGAGGCTCTGATCTCTAAGCAACCAGCAAAAAGCTGAAAGCAGAAGTATGCGTGATGTGGTAGGGCACTGGCCTTAAAGTAAAAAAGCCATGAGGCTCTGAGTTCAAGTCCAGGTACTAACACAAACAAACTAAAGAAGAGCAGAGCAGGGATGCCATGCCAGCCATGCCAATGACACCCAAGCTCACTTTCTCCAGCCAAGCGAATAGAGACCCCCACAGATAGGCCGTTGGTAGAAATGAGTGTTCATATAACATCAACCACTCACTTCAAAGGGGACTTTTCACTGTGGAAGTGGACTGAGAAAAGAAGTCTGCAATGCTGTGAGTTATATACATGGAGACTTCTAATGATTGACAAATAAAAGAAGGAAGCATACAGCGTCCATGTGTACCTGACTGAGAAAAGTTTGTTGGATCAAGTGATTTAAGAAACAAGATTTTACACCACCCTAAAGACACTGGACAACCATGTCTATTGCCTGACATTAGATCATCAACATTGGCTTAACTTTTATTTGGGGGGAAGGTGGGGAGGTGGTCGGTCGTGGGGCTTGAACTCTGGGCCTGGGTGCTGTCCCTCAGCTCTTCAGCTCAAGGCTAGTGCTCTACAACTTGAACCACAGTGCCACTTCTTGTTTTCTGGTGGTTCTTTGAAGATAAGACTCTCACGGACTTTTCTGTCTGGGCCGGCTTTGAACCACAATCCTCAGATCTCAGCCTCCTGAGTAGCTAGGATTACAGATGTAAGCCACCGGCACCTGACTGGCTTAACTTTTTAAAAACTATCTATATAGGAAATATCAGTGCTCATACTATAACTAGTATTGATTTTGTTTGATGTAGTAAAGGGTTTGGGTGGGTTATTTTTCTTTTGGTTCAATAGCAACAGTTACAAAAACTACATTCTATTTCCCCCCCCCCAATTAAATTTAGTATGTAGCTCAAAAAAAGAAAACAACTATGATAAACACTCCCCATTATCCTTAAATTCTCTCAAGTATATTTTTCTGAACTAAACACTCCAGTTGATAAGATCCCCCCCAAAAGAGAGCCAAATCCATCATCCCCTGTCAGGCTTATCATGGCCCTCAGTTTTTATTTTGTAGCTCAAAGAAGATTCTCTTTCTTTTCACATGCCTTAAAGAATTCCCATCTTACTAGAACATTTTTAGAAAATTTGTAATTATGTGCTATTTAACAATTAATATAGTCTCTTTTCTTCTCTTTCACGCATGCATACACACACACACACACACACACACACACACACACACGATTGACAAAATGCAATAGGTTTGGGTACGAAATCTGGGCACATTCATGTACATGCACTCATCATTGTAAGCAGAAATCTTTCTTGAGAACTTGTAGAATTGGTCCAGGGAACAAATTCAGGATGAACATGCAAAGCTCTTACATTCTGCAGTATCCCACAGAGAAAACTAAAGGAAGATGGCTGGAACTTTTGCAAGAGGGGTGGAAAATAAAGGATCTAATTTCCAAAGGTAAATAAACCCTGGGAATCAGACTTATATATCAGCAGGCTCCTCTCAGCCACTGAGTAACTTCACTAAGCTATCAGATCATTGTTCTTTTGTGTGTGTGTGTGTGTGTGTGTGTGTGTGTGTGTGTGTGTGTGTGTGTGTGTATGCACGTGTGTATGTACATGTGCCAGAATTCAGGGCCTTATACTCTTGTTCAGGCTTTGTGCTCATAGCCAGTGCTCTACCACTTGAACCATGGCTCCAGTATTTTTGCTGGTTAATTGGCATGAGAATTAGAGTGGACTTTTCTGCACAGGCTGGCTTTCAAGAAAATCTTATAAGTCCCTGCCTCCTGAGTAGCTAGGATTGCCAGGATGAGCAACAAATGCCAGGTTTTGTTGTTGTTGTTGTTTTTGCTGTTGTTGTTTTGTTTTTGTGCGTGTCTATTGTTGTTTGTTCATTTGCTTGGTTTTTTTTTTTTTTTTTGAGGGGAGGCAGGACTGGAGTTTGAATTCAGGCCTTACATTTACTCCGCTGAGCTGGCACTCTACCACCTGATCCAGGCCTCCATCCATGCCTTTTGATAGTCATTTTGAAGACTTTTATGGACTTTTCTGCCAGGGCTGACATACAAGTGTAATCCCTTGGATCTCTGTGTCCTCCATAGCTAGAACTACAGGTGTGAGCCACCTGACCACCATTTGATAAGTAAAGTAAGTTAAGGCAATGTGTTGGGGTCCAAGAGATGCCATGGAATTCTCCCTACTAGAGAAGAGAAAGAAAGAAAATTGGAGCAAAGGAAGTCTAGACCTGAGGTTCACTTTCCAATCTACACTGTAGAAAGTGCTCAAGTAGAATGTCACTGGCACGTGTGTGCAAGCACACACACACACACACACATACACACACATGCTGTGAGACAAAAATGGTTGCTGTCATAATGCACCAGTTATCCTGTCCAGTCTGAGTGGACTGCGGACTGTCCGCTGGGAAAAGAAGACAGAGACATGACAAAGAACAAAGAACCTGGATCAATAACACTGGGGGAAATAAGACAGAGAAGGTTATTTACTTGCATTGATCCACGGCCGCCATCCTGTAAACTTGGCCTGTTTTTCTTTTGTTAACCTTTACGCCTGAGTCGACGCCAAGGCAGCCGGGAGAGCCAGCTAACAGGTGTAGATTAAGGATCGAAGGAGGTCACCATACCCCTGTCACCACCAGGCCCCCATGTAACAACATCCCTGAAGAAATTTAAACATCAATAGCTATAATAAGGGCAAATTTATCAAGCCCGGCCAGCTTGAGCGGAGAGCCTGCCTGCGTCCACGGCTTCGCCCTTGCTAAAGCTCAATTGATTCGGACATTCTTTTACTAGAGTTGATGATCAATTGTGACATAGCAAATTTGTTACCTTCCAAGTGCTGAGTGGAGTGAAAACACCTGGACAGGCAGTCCACCTAGCGAAGAGAAGGGATAACCTACGGGCTACAGCGGCAGGCCATCCCAAGAGCCCGTCAGACCCGGTCCCTAGAAGCAGAGGCAGCCTGGGTTTCTAGAAAAGGAGGGGTTGAGAGAGAAACAGCCAGCCAGCCAGCCTTCTTCCTCGGGTCTACTGGAGGAGACTCGTCAAGCTGAGTGAAGTGTGCTGTTGAAGACCAGATCTGGAATCCAGATCATGAAAATTCTGTTTTTACTTTGGGAGGAAGGGGATGTCAGTCATGGGGCTTGAACTCCGGGCCTCGGCGCTGTCCCTCAGCTCTTCAGCTCAAGGCGAGTGCTCTACCACTGGAGCCACCCCGCTACTTCTGGTTGTGGGGTGGTTTATTGGAGATGGAGTCTCACAGCCTTTCCTGCCCAGGCTGGCTTTGAACTGCGATCCTCAGATCTCAGCCTCCTGAGTAGCTAGGATGATAGGTGTGAGCCACTGGTGTCCGGCTCAGGTTGTGAAAATTCTTCTGCACCATCCTCCCACTCTTCCCTCTCTCTCAGGGGTGAGTCTGCATGCGTCTACCTGGCCTCCTAACACTCGGGGCCCACCGTGGTAGCGCTTTGCTCTGAAACCCACAGTCGAAGGGATGCTTCTCCCCACCCCTCTCCTCTGAGTTCTTTCTCCTTTAGTTCTAGCTCTCTGGCGTGCTCTCTCTCTCTCTCTCTCTCTCTCTCTCTCTCTCTCTCTCTCTCTCGCTCTCGCTCTCGCTCTCGCTCTCTCTCGCTCTCCCTCTCTGTATTTCACTTAATTTTCTAACTTGCTCCTTTCTTTCCCTATTAACTAATAAACATTAAAGGAAGAAAAAGGTTGGTTGCTAAGTTCAGGATAGTTCCATCGCCTCCAAACCTGCCCATAAGGAGCTCAAGGAGGGGTCTATGAGGGAAGAAATTCATGTGGGAATTCAAGCGCAGATGGCAATGCCACAATGAGCAATGAAATACTTCATGACAGGGTTTACCCGAGGTAAAAGTTATACATCCCAAGTGCAGATTCTGCTGCTCCCTAGTCTGTTCTGGTCTATTTCCCCATACCTAGTGCCTTCCTTTCTTTTTCTCCATTACCATTCCCCCACCCCCCACAAACACACCACATCCCTTCAACCCGCCTGTGCCCAACCCCCTCCCTCCCTGCTACTGATAAATCAACACCAGCCATTAGTCATGTGTACATTGGTGTCACTCAGTACCTCTCCAACGCATGTGCTTTTTGCGAAGGTTTTTGTCACACATCTTTGCATCTGTAATTACCAGAGATATTGCTCTGTGTGTGTGTGTGTGTGTGTGTGTGTGTGTGTTGCTATCTTAGATTTAATATCAAGCTCTTGCTGGCTCCATCTGGCAGTGGACTTTCCTAAGGAAGGTTTTGGCACTCTGGAGCATGTACCCTCCTTAGCTATCTCCAGCATTGTGTGGACCTCCCTTGCCGGTGTGAGCTGCAGCAATGCGGTGCCAGCAGGGCAGCAGCTGTTACCATGTGTTACTATGTCTGCCCCAGTGTTGGGGAAACGGAGACTCGCAGTGGCTAATGATGGCACTCATCGGTTCAGGAGGGAGCCCAGTATGGAATAGAATCGCTTGGGACGGAACCTCACCTTCTGACTGCAAACCTCGCATTCTTTAAATAGTGTCTTCCACATACTGCTCTTTCAAGAATTATTACAGAAGGGAGACATGGGGAGTTGGTTCTACAAATGGTTTGCAGAACAAAGGCACCAAGGAACAGGTATGCCTCAAAGCAGGTAGCATTTCTCGCTATTCTTGAAGACTGCTTCCCCCCATCTCTCTCTCTCTCGCTCTCTCTCTCGCTCTCTCGCTCTCACTCTCTTTCACACACACACACACACACACACACACACACACACACACACACACACACACACACACACACACACACACACCCATTTCCCAAAGTCATGTGAAGCAGAGGAGAGCCTGTTTGGCCTGCTTCATCCCCAAAAGAGTAAGTACTTTTACAAGCTGGAGCTGTCCCATCATTTCAGCCATCATTGACGGCTTATTACCAGGGACCACGACTGAACCTGGAGTTCCAATGAAGTGACAATGAGCTGTGGCAGGACGTTCTCCATAACTTCGAGGGGGGACAGCTCACCAGGACCCCTGGGGTGCAGGCTACACCAGCCTGGCCTGTTACCAGCCTCTGGTTTTGTGGTGCGGGTGAGTGTGTGTGTGTGTGTGTGTGTGTGTGTGTGTCTGTGTGTCTGTGTGTCTGTGTGTGTGTGTGTGTGTGTGAGTGTGTGTGTGTGTGTGTGTGTGTGTGTGTGTGTGTGTGTCTCTGTGTGTGTAGAGGGCCTCATAAAGGGCCACGGTAGCCTGGCCCAGCTTTGTCTGGAGGCAGCTGCAGCCCCAATGGGGTCTCGTGAAACACTCCGGTCTTCAACCCACCCTCTGCAGGTCCCAGGAGCCACATGGGGAAAATGACATCAACAAACCACCCCAGACGCCTTTCTAATGAGCACTAATTGCAGCCTGTGATGAGATCTGCAGGTGCCTCAAAGGAGCCTTTAGGACAGGCTCTATGTTCCTGCTGACTGGGGTCCTTCCTCCCCCCGCTCCCCCCTACAAAGGGCATTCGGGGCAGGTACCTGGAGAGACATAGCACGGCAGCTGCTCCTGCAGACAGTGCTCCACGGGTCTTGTGTCATGGCCATGGGGTTTCCCACAACAAACCCTTCCGTTAAAGACGACCAAAAGAAACGGAACTCTTCCTTTTTTACTTTTGTCTAGCTCTGTGTGTGTGTGTGTGTGTGTGTGTGTGTGTGTGTGTGTGTGTGTGTGTGTGTGTGTGTACTAGGTCTTGAACTCAGCACATGGGCACTGTCTCTAAGCTATGTTTGCTCAAGGCTTGAGCCACAGCTCCACTTCTGGTGTGTGTGTGGGGAAGGTGGGGTATTCGGCTGGAGATGAGTCTCATGGACTTATCCTGCCCTGGCTGGCTTCCAAACACAATCCTCACATCTCTGTGTCCCAAGCACCTAGCTTGTCCACCTTTTCATTTTTTGACAAAACCTAAGTAGTAGCTGGGTGCTGGTGGCTTGTGTCTATCATCCTAACTACTCAGGAGGCTGAGATCTGAGGATCACAGTTCACAGACAGCCAGAACAGGAAAGTCCGTGAGATTCTTACTTCTAATTAACCAACAGAAAACCAGAAGTGGCGCTGTGGCTCAAGTGGTAGAGCACTTACTTTGAGCTGAAGAGCTGAGGGACAGCCCGCAGGCCCAGAGGTCAAGCCCTATGACCAACAATAACAACAAAAACCATAAGTAGTCAACTGTACATGATCTTTCTTTGAGATCTGGAAAGGAAATGAGTTTCTAAGCAGAACCCCAGAGGAACCCTACAAGCAGGCCTCAGGTGGAACATTCAACTCTCAACATGGCCTTCTCTTTTCATTCATCACAGCACCTGAGAGCCTGAGGCTGAGTTACTAGCTCAGGATGGAATAGCACACCTGGCTGCACACCTGGCCACACACCTGGCCGCACAGTCCTCCCTGTGAGGATTGGTTGGGCACCAGCCATTGTCCCCTTGGCACTGGTGCAAGTGTGACTTCTTGTTTGACACGCCTCTCCCCCCTCTACCCTCCCCCCACACCCAGAATTCCCAAGTGGCCTTGCAGTCCCTTCCCAGGATGCACCTCATCTCCATCACCCGAAAACACCCAGCTCCTCTCTTGCTCCACTACATCAGTAAACATGAACTCACAAGCACGATGCTTTATAAAACCCAATGCAATTCAGAGCGTATAAATCAATAAAGCATTGGTGGGGAGGGCGGGGGGAGGGAGGGAAAGAATGTTTCACCACGCATGTCATAGGAAACATTGCTCCTGACATTGACACAACAATCTAATCTCTGGAAAATCTCCAAAAGTAATAATCACATCAGTCCAAATTAAAAAAGAAAAGATGTAATCAGTAGGACCGTTATAATCTTAGAAAATTGGAACCAGCCTAAATTTCCTCCCTGGGGAAGAGCATAAGTAAATATCTGCGCCTCCATGCTATGGTCTCCGATGCCACATTAAAGGATCATAATATTTACAATACAGTGCATTGATGAAACTCAAGTTAGGAGTGAGTGCGGCGCATGGGATCTCATTCATAAAGTCTTATCCCTATGAATAGAAAGAGTTCTGCTGGATCAACTCCATAGTACTACCTAGAATTCTCCCTGGCTAGTGGCATTTGTATCATCTTTATATTCTTTTTTTTAAATTTTAAATCATTAAACTTTTCGCCATTGAGCATTGATAATTAATTTTTCTAATTATCTTTAAGTCGTACAAAGGAGCTTCAATTCGATGTCAGTGTGTGCATCTCGATCAGGTCACCCCTTCCATCATCATCTTCTCCTCCACCCCTCCCAATGCCCCCCGCCAGCCCCCCAGTGCCTCCTGGTTCCATTTTCACATAGGTACGTAGGATATTATGACTGCATTCATCTACTTTCTCTCTCTTTCCTTGATACCTCCCCTCCCTCAGACAACATGTGTTCCAGCTTACTGGTATTCATTAAACTCTGAGTTAGTTGTTCAAAGGAGTTCCACATTGGACTCCTCCCCTGAATTACATACATTAGAAAAGAGAATTAGAATCACAACAGGCATATGGCCAACAGTGGCAGGAACTGTTGAAGAGAAAGCACTCAGATAAACTGGAGAGCAGAAGTGATGTGGCTCCTCCACTTTGAGACATCTGTATCTACTTCCAGAACCCGAAGCCAGTGCACTCTGCATGCGATATTTAACCTGACAAAATACTACTCATATATATGTATGAATATAATAAATATTACAATTTCTAATGTGGCACACATATAATATATAATATATCATATATATCATATATATAATAACATATGATATGTATAATTTTTAAGTATTTGTACAAAGGAGTTGCTATTCAACAAAGCAGATTATGGATACAGTGTGCCTTGATCCATGTCACCCCCTTCAATATTCTTACCCACCCCTCCCGACCCACCCCTTCCTCTTTCTTTCCTTAATTGTGTAGGATATGTATTGATTCTTTTTTGCCGTTTCACCAAGCAGTTTATGAATACAATGCATCCCTATCTGTGACTCACCCCCCTTCAACATTTTCACCGACACCCCTTCCACGCACCCCTTCCTTTCTTCATTTTGTTATGTACAGAATGAATTCTTGACTGAGTTCTCCATCCATTTCCCACTTCATTCATCTACCCCTCTCCCCTTAGCCCCAGCTCCCCCCCCCCCTTGCAAGTACTCATTTCCTGGTGCTTATTTCATTGGGTTTTGACGTAATCTTTCTAAAGAATTATACTATTAGAGCTCTTCATAGAGTCTATTATACTTTCATTAACTCATTTATAACTATTTGCATACCACCCAGCGTGTTTACTTATAGATTTATAGGCACATTCTAGCTACCACAAATGAGGGGAATGTAAGCTTGTTCAACCAATCTGGGCAGCAGTATGGAGGTTCCTCAAAAAACTAAACAAGCCGGGCACCAGTGGCTCACACCTATAATCCTAGCTACTCAGGAGGCTGAGATCTGAGAATAACAGTTCAAATCCGCCCTGGCAGAGAGACCATGAAACTCTTATCTCCAATAAACCACTAGAAAACCAGAAGTGGTGCTGTGGCTCAAGTGGTAGAGCACTTGCCTTGAGCTGAGGAGTGTAGAGACAGTGCCCAAGCCCAGAGTTCAAGCCCCACAACCAATACAAACAAACAAAAACCAAAAAAAAAAAAACTAAACAATTCCATTTCTGGTCATTTATCCAATAGAGCCCAAAGAAGAATCCACTAAAGCTACCAGCACAACCAGGTTCATTGCAGTATTATTTACCATAACCAAGATATGGAATCAACCCAGATGCTCCTCCATGGATGAATGGATTGAGAAAATATGGCATACACACAACTGAGTTCTACTTGTTCATTAGAAAGAATGGCATTGTACCATTTGTAAGGAGATAGAAGGACTTGGGAAAGAAATTATATTAAGTGAAATAAGCCAGACCCAGAGAAAGACTCTTCCTGACAAAAGCACTCCAGCCACTTCAGCAAAAGAAATCACAATGTTCAATTTTTCACAGTATCAAGATCAGTCTATGGCTATACTTTTTTAACATGAAGTCTCAATGTGGTTGGATACGAGCAGGCCTGACTCACCCAAAGTCTCTCTGCATTCTGACCCACTCACTAATTTTGGCAAATCAGCTGTCTGACTGATTTCCCAACAGCCATTGCTCTCTAAGCAAGACATCTATCATTACTTTAGTCAGAAAAGATGGTGCTTACCTGATGGATGGACAGCCATATGCTGAGGACTTCCAGGGACTGTTCACACCAAGACTGGCTACTTTTAATGCCAGGAAATAGGCTTTTCCCGCAGCCTGCCAAAAAGAAAAGATACAAAATCTAAAAGAACCAATTTTCACTTATTAGATTTTGCATTTAAGTTGTGTAACAAGCTACACAGAGGAGGGAATAATGGACGTTTTCCTGGCATCTATATGCTGAATGAAGAAAAAGAAGAGCAATTTTTAATCTGTGAAATGGGAGAGGGGGGTTTAAAAAAAAAAAAAACCTCTACCAAAAATTAGGTGTAGACTTAGTCCAACCCCAGACAGAAACCGAGGGTATCCACTACCTACCCATGGTAACCTAAGCTTCTAAATACTCCTTTTGGGGTGTAGCTGTGGCTGTCATTTCAGCTTTTCATCTTTTTTTTTTTTAATGGTACTAGGGTTTAAACTCGGGGTCTTGTACCACTGTTGTACCACATGAGCCATGATGCAGTCTAGCTTTCCACCGGTTATTTTGGAGACCGTATTGCAGATGTTTTTTCTTGGGCTAGCTTCTAAACATGATCCTCCTGACCTCAGCCTCCTGAGCAACAAGGATGGCAAGGATGAGCCATCAGTGCCTGCATTCTTTGGGGGTGAATGTGTTGTCTGATGAAGGACCCTGCCGAGTACCTGTCTGGTTTCTGTGAGACCAAAAAAAGTGAACCTGTTCTTTCCAGTGATCACACCTGCGCAGATTCAGTTTCCACACAGCAGATTTGTGCATTTTTCTCCTTCCTGCAACCTCTCTTTCTCTGTCTCTCTCTGTCTCTGTCTCTCTCTCTCTCTGTGTGTCTCTCTCTCCCCCTTCCTTTCAGAAAGCTGGCATTGGAATGTTAGAAATACAGGCCAAAGGATCACTTCAATATTCTCTGGAGGCAGAAACCTTTAATAATGAGAAAATTCTATTTTTTTTTGTATTACTCAGCAGCTTTTTCCACCTGAAAATTCTGCCATTTACCTCTCCATCTTCCACTGCCCCACCTCACATATTCATTCTCGGGATTCTTGTAAACGCATGCACACATAAATATCAAAAGTGCTCACGGGTTTATAAATGAAAGAACAATTCTGCGGAAACATCGAGAATTATCTTATGGTAAAATGAGTTTGGGGTCAGTTTTCGGGGTCCTTAGGTTTTTATATGCAATCTCACTGCATTTCCTTTCTCTGTTTTGCTTGCTTAACTTTCTAGAAATCTGGGCAAGGATTTTTTGCTGGTGTTGGCAGTTTTCAGGTGTGGATTCATACAGGCTATTTCCAAGATGCCAAGGGGTGTCAAATCTACAACATGTTTTGGGGATTTTTTTTAAATCCCACACTCCTTCTTTGACAGTAGAAATAATCTACTGATTATCAGATCCATTTGCTGATATTTAACATCTCTCTCTCTTTCTCTTTCTCTCTCGCTCACAAACTATAGGTTTCTGGTGAGATGAATTTCAATGTTTCTTGATGTTGAAACTGACAAAAAAATCTTTTAAACATTTAAAGAGCGGAAATGGGAACTTTACATTTCAATGCAAAGAGAGCTCATTTCATTTACTTAAACACTTCACAATTACTTTCCTGCCAAAGAATCCAGCTTTTTATTCTTAAAAAAAATAAAAGAGAGAAAAAGAAAAAGAGCACTCCACAACCGTCCTAAATACTGGGTAGGACAAATGGTTATGTGGTTATAGCTGTTTTGAATCTGTGAATGTGTGCTTTGCCCAAGTTAATATAACGATGCTGTGGGCTGATTCAGGATTCTCTTGTGTCATAAAATGTTAATATTTTCTTCTAACTTGGAAGTATTAAATGAGCCACCAGCTTTAGCAAATACACAGAGTCATCAAATATGCTTTGAAAATGAGGAAAGATGAGTTCTGTCTTTATTTTAGTGATTTTCATGATGTTCAGTTGGTAGCTTTTGCTCCTTTTTTTTTTTATAGGAGAAATAATAATCTACTTGCTACCAGATGCTCTTTGATGTCATTTTGATTCTTTCTTCCTGGTCCAGTCCAGTTTTTTCCAGAGCTCTCCAAAATCCAACCCTCTAGCATCCTTTTCTCCTCACCAGGCAGGTTTTCCTATGTTCAAAGTTGAGGGAAATGTACAACCTTCATAGCGACCAGGTGGGCTTGTACGGTGGGCAGCCAGGAAGCTCATGATGCCCACCACATTCGCACTTAGACACCGTGTGCCTCGCTTCTGAGTTCCTTGTAGTCCCTGTCTACTGCCACTGCTCCTGTTTCTCCTTGTCTCTGAGTAGGGACCTTGACATCACAAATCACATCCGTGCGGGTTTTCAGCAAATACTGCAATGAGCGAATGACTGTATGCATGTGTACGAATGAATGAACAAACAAATGGATGAATGAAGTACTGCCAATGACCCTTCAAGCATCAAGATAAAAACGAGACATGGTGATATTTTACTTGCTTGTTTTTAATAACAGCGAATACCACTCACACACTCTTCCCCTCATTCTATTTTCTCAGTGGAAAGAGCAAATCCTACTGATACTTTTCTCTTCTCTCTCTTACTCTCTCTCTCTTTGTTTTTCTACTTTTGGGGGCCTTGGGTCTTAAACTCAGGCCCTGAGTACTGTCTCTGAGCTTTTCTGTTCAAGGCTAGCACTCTACCACTTTGAGCCACAGTTCCACTGCTGGTTTTCTGGTGGCTGAGTGGAGATCAGAGTCTCATGGCCTTTCCTGCCCAGACTGGCTTTGAACTGTGATCCTGAGTAGCTAGGATACCAGATGGGGCCACCAGCAACTTGCTGATAACCTTTCTCAATAGTAAGAATTATAATCTTTTCTGTTCCATGATGGCATGAAATAAGCAATACTACTTTGACATCCGCCATCTCCTAACTGTCTATGCAACCTAAGGTTTTCTGAGAAATGTGTCCCTCTAGTAAACCTCACGCAATCCTGTTGAGACAAAAAGTTATGTCCATTGAGCTGGATCTGGCTATGCACAAAGGGGGTGATCAGGTAAACTCTTGACCTCATTTCAAACTAGCCAGTTGTCTGAGACGGTGAGCTTTAAGTTCTGAGCCATTGGGATGAGGGGCAGAGATGCATTGGGATCAGAACCGGTATGGGTTGCCTGCCCTGCGTGTGTGCTTATCTGAGCCTGGTTGGTTGTACACCTTTCTACAGAAGGAAATTTTGCCTTGCAGAGTAATTTTCGAGGCTTGCCTCTTATTTCTTATGCTGACATTCATTTCCAGCATCAATCCACACCAGATCCCCAATAAATGCTACCAATCAGTCGGATGCTCTCTTTAATATTTCAAAGCAAGAGTGTCTTCCCAGTCCTCATCACCTACTTCCCTGAGGAAATAATCATTTATGGGGATCTCTCTCTCTCTCTCTCTCTCTCTCTCTCTCTCTCTCTCTCTCTCTCTCTCTCTCTCTCTCTCTCTCTCTCTCTCTCTCTCTCTTTCTCCCTCACCTCCCTCCCTCCCACAGTCCAGGAAATTGATTTGGGTCCCTGAGTTGATAAGTTATCCTTCATGCCTGGGGGCCTCTGGCCTCCCAGCCTCACTGCTTTCTTAACCTCTCAGCACACTGCACCCAACCACAAATGAACCAGTGTCCTTCAGCCATAAGAGAAGATGTTACACGCATGCTCCCAGCGGTGTAGGAGTTTCTAACGGGAGAGGAGCAAGCATGCCATCATATCCTGTTCTGGGGCCTTGATCTCTGTCCGTCAAGTCTGACGTCTCTGTCCTCCTCCAAGCAGGAAGGCATGCCTAAGGAAGATACCTCTCTTCTAACTCATAAATGTGAAGAAGGTGTATTAGACTATGTGAAACAATGCAAGGCAAGGTCTATTTTACTTTTTGAAAAAGGCACAGATGGGACTACATAAACAAAGGTCCAAACTGGGTGCAGGTGGTTCATACCTGTCATCCTAGCTACATTGGAGGCTGAGACGGGAAGATCCCAGTTCAAAGCCATCCTAGGCAGGAAAGTCCATGTGATTCTTATCTCCAGTTAACCGCCAAAAAGCCAGAAATGGAGCTGTGGCTCAAGTGGTAGAATTCTAGTCTTGAGCACAAAATCTTAGGCCCAGTGCCCAGGCCCTGAGGTTAAACCATTAGAACTGGCACTGTGGTTCTCCAAACATTCAAACATATCTAAAGTCTTTAGTATCCAAAGAGAATTGGTTCCAGGGCCCCTAAAGAAACCCAACACTGAAAACACTCAAGTCCTCTAAGTAAAATGGCATAGTATTTGCATATAACTTACATTTTTCCTCCTACATGCTCTAAATAATCTGTACATTGCTAAAGAGAAAAATTCTGACAACAGTGTAGAAGTTACACCAACCATCAGTATATTCTACTGCTCAAAGAAACATGTTCAGTAGACATGAGTATTTTCTTTCGCTAATAGTTTCTGTTCTCGGTTGGTTGAAGAACTTGCAGGTGCTGAAAGACAAACTCAATCTATGGCAGGAGAGAAGGAAAGCCTAGGGCCATAACTTGGCTCACAAAGTATATGCATATTCGTTTTCTATTCGGCATGTTTATTGCTCAGAGATATTAATTTGCTGATGGCCGGCTGGTTTTGTTTTGTGCTGTTACCTCTTGCTTTTTAAACGGTCTGATAAATGCCGAATTAACCAAATGACAGTCCTTAACTGGACTCTATCATCTGTGTTGGATAAATATATACTCCATTTAATAACATAGCATTTGGAGAACTATACCCAGTAAAATAATGCACAAAAATTGGAAATAAATAGAAAGAAAAAAATCTTCCCATCCTTCTGAGTGATTTTTTTCCCCCTGTAACTAGGAATCAAAGAAGAGTCTGATTTTTCTCAAAAGTGAAGGAAAAATTTGTGACACAGTAATTTGCATAGCTCTCACCATTGGAATGGAGAAAGAAAAAAAAAAGCATATTGGAATCCTTAGGGAAACGGAGATTTTTTTCCTGGCAAGAAAGTCTCCAAAGAAATTTCTCACTTCAGAACTGCTAAAAATAAAGAGAAGCGATTTATTCTTCAATTGGAGTCATCCCATTAAAAAAAAAAATCTGGATTTTTTAATCCAATGTTTTACTTTCAGCACAGGAAAATCAAAACTCAGTTAAGAATTACAATTTTCATTCTTTGTTAAAGAATAATAATAATTATTATAAACACTACCCCCATTATTATTTTTAATGTGGGTTGAAATCTCTTAGACAGTAAGATGTAATCCCCTCCCCCCCAAAACCCACTTACTTTAACCAAGAGGAATTACAATTATCTTTTTATTTACTTTTTTACCAATCCTTTAAAAATCATACCTGTCTCTCTCATTTTTACCTGCCACTTAGTGCATTTATATATATATATATATATATATATATATATTCATTATTTTAATGCATGCATCATGATTGTGTTATATGTAGGGGTCATACTGTGATGTTGTATGTATGAATACAATGTGCAGTAGTTGAATCAAGTTAATCACACATACTTTGAAAGCTCTTTCCAGGTGTCTGTGCTTGGGTTCAGTTGGATATTTTTCTGCCTAAGTATAAACTTTGCCTTTCCAGGATCAAATGTAAGCTCTGAAGCAAGTTCTGGTTCTCCAAAGGTAACCCTTATATAGGGCAAGAAATGAAGAGGTCTTAAATTGGTATTTCCTGTGAGGAGGTACAGTTTGCTTTATTTATTCTGATCAGCATGGTAAATCAATACACATAGATACTTAATGTTTTTATCAATATTAGAATTTCTTTCTTCTTAAGTTTGTGTCTTGGGGTTATGAGAGTGAACTGAAGTCCTTGAGACAGAAGTTTCATAAATAAAATTTATTTAAAATAATTTTAATTTAATAATTACAGTTTAATAATGATTTTCACTTAACTAAAACAAAAATATTTGAAAATAAATGAACATGCTCCTTATAAGACCAACAAACCACATAAACTAAAATCTTCAAAGAACCTCAATGCTACAGAACATAGACAATATTTTTAAACAAGTCATTTTACACTGATAACATTTGCATAGAATTCATTTGTAATGTCTATTGGAAGCATGTTTGTAAATTGCTATTTATTTAGCTTCTCCCAGAGGAACATACTAAATGAACTCTTTCACTAGAACTTTCTAGCAATATTACCATAAACATATTTATATTTAGGCCCTTGAAAACGTGCTAACGGATCTCTTTGGCAAAAGGTATATTCGTTTGTGGTATTTTAAAGGGAATAGCCAAGTCATTGTCCAGATTTCACTCCAAGTTTTACTCCTCCAAGATTCAACTGAGTTTCTCTCCGTGCATCATTAACAAGAACGATGGTGCCCATCCACCATCCACTGTCACATGAGAGAGAAATATTACAGGGCTTCGTCGTATTTCCCATTTGCTTGAGATGAACGGGGTTGGCACTTTTCCCCTTTGTTTCATTATTTGTTTTTGTTTTCCAGAGGATTTCAGTCTGGAGCCATTTCCCCATTTCTGTTTGACTGTTTGCCTTTTACTCTAGTGTTTAGAAGATCTTTGTACATTGATGAAATTAGTCTTCCATCTGGTATAATTTTTTTCCTTGTTTGCTATTTGTATTTTTGCTCTGTGTGTGATATTGTGCCATTAAAAAATTCTAAGACTTATGTGCTTATGTTATTTATATTTCCTTTTCTCTCTCTCATGTGCCATGTTTAGATAGGCCTTGTGTTTTGGCTTATTACAAAAATCTCAGCAATACTTTATTTTATATTTAAATTTGAATCTCTCATTAATTTAGCTTTCTTGGGAGTATATTTGAAAGGAAGACAGACCTAACTTTATTATTTTTCAAAATGGCAATTGAGTTGGTATATTGTATTCTAAGGAGAAATACACCCCATCCCCAATGATGTGAAATACACTTTTTTGTTTTGTTTTGTTTTGTTTTGGTTGGTCTAGGGCTTGAATTCTGGGCTTGGGTGCTATCCCTCAGCTCTTCAGCTTAAGGCAAGCGCTCTACTGCTTGAGCCACAGCGCCACGTCCGGTTTTCTAGTGGTTTATTGGAGATAAGAGTCTCACCAACTTTCCTGCCCAGGCTGGCTTTGAACCGTGATCCTCAGATCTCAGCCTCCTGAGTAACTAGGATTACAGGCGTGAGTCACCGGCACCCAGCTTAAAATACACTTTTATAAACTACTAAATTCTCATATTTAGTTAGAACCTTTTCTGGACTTTGTGTGTGTGTGTGTGTATGTGTGTGTGTGTGTGTGTGTTTGCACGTACCAGTAGTAGGGCTTGAATTCAGGGCCTCATATACTTACTTGGCTTTTTGCTCAAGGTTAGTATTCTACCACTTGTGCCATACTTCTACTTTTGACTTTTTCTCCTGGTTAATTAAACATGTCTTTAATTAAAGTCTTCATTCATCTTAATTACAGTCTTACAGACTTTTCTGTCTGGGCTGGCTTCAAACTGTAATCCTTAGATCTCAGCCTCCTAAGTAGCTAGGATGACAGACAACAAGCAAGCAGTGCTTGTGTATTATTTAGCTTCATTGATAGATTGCTTTAGTTTCTGTACCTGCATAAGCTATCCTATTTTATGCTAAAGTGTAGTCAAGCTTCATTATACTCTCCTTGCAGAAGTATCATTTCATTCTCAAATATGTTTTCAATAAACTGTATAAAAACATCCAATTAGAAAGTATGATAGAAATCAGCCATAGCAACAATAAAAACAATGTGATGATTACCTCATATTCATAAAAGGTATATGTGGGTTTGTATGTGTAATTTGATGCAAACTTCAGCTCTCTGAAGGACCACATGGAAGACGTAACTTATCCTTGAATAGCAAGATTATGTTACACATTTGTGAAATATTCTTGCATTATTTTTAAAAATTGTATTCCCTCCACCCCTACCCCGAGTCCTGAGGCTTGAACTCAGGGCCTGGGTGCTGTCCCTGAACTTCTTTTGCTCAAGGCTAGCGCTCTACCACTTGAGCCACAGCACTACTTCTGGCTTTTTCTGTGTATGTGTACTAAGGAATCGAACCCAGGGCCTCATGCATGCTAGGCAAGCACTCTACCACTGAGCCGCCTTCCCAGCCTGCAATTAAAAAAGGAAAAAAAGATCGATCTAGTTATGTAGTATAGACTGGCCTCGAACTTACTGTGTAGCCAGATTAGCTTCAAAATGGAAATCCTCCTGCCTCAGCAACCCCAAGGGTTGGGAAGATAGTGAAGAGCAGACACCAGAAGTACGCACAATTAAATTCCAATCAAAATGCCATTTTAATTAAAATAAGTGCGACTAAAATGCATCCTGGTGAATCGCTATGTCTTTTATTAATTATTCCCTGGACAATACAAACAACTGACGGAAGTTTTTGAATTAAGGGCCCAATTAATGTCTTCAAGAAAACTTCTCTTTGTGTCCCAGTTTTTGAGGGCACGACTTTAACGTTTCAGTTATTTAAAAACACCGGCATCGTATCTTTCTCTTCTGTACAAATATACTCATAGATTTTCTCCTGAGCCAGCTGCTAAAGAAAATAGCATCTCCTCCCTTTTCCTAGTAGATGTGTCTTTTTTTCCCCCACTGATCTACAGCCCTGGAATATTTTTTTAAAATTCAAATGTCACATATTGCCCTACAGGAAAATGTCACTCCTTCCTATTTAAAATGTAAAATGAAAAGCAAGAGCCTTTGCTTTTATTCTGGACCACATTCCTATTTGAAGGCGCCTGAGAAACACTCAGATGACGAACTAAGTTCAAAAGATTTCCTGAGAAATGGCTCTTTCTTTCTTTCTCTCTGTTTATCGCACTCATTTCACGTCTTCATTTGGATTTTGCTTTTTGTTTTGTGTGTGTGTGTGTGTGTGTGTGTGTGTGTGTGTGTGTGTGTACTGAGGTTTGAACTTAGGGCCTCTTGATCTACCACTTGAACCACACTTCCAGTTCTGACATTGTTGGTGGCGAATGAGATATAAAAATCTCTCTGAATTTCCTTCCCTAGTCTGGCTTCGAACCTCAGCCCTTAGATTTCAGCCTCCTGAGTGGCTAAGATTCCAGGCCGGAGCTGTAGCCCACACACTTGGGTACTTTCTGTTTTTCTATACCAGAAAAAATTATGGCTGTAATTCAGTGGGTGTCTCTAACTAGGAATGATTGAGGAGAAATGGAGATTTCAGGGATTTTGAGAAATTAAAAATTGTGCCACATGTTGGCAAATCAACATTCATAAAGATACACTATATTATGATTTTGGTCAGCAACACGTTTCTTGGAAATCTGGGGCTATGAAGCTTACATCCTCTCTCTCTCTCTCTCTCTCTCTCTCTCTCTCTCTCTCTCTCTCTCTCTCTCTCTCTCTCTCTTTCCTTATTCATTTAGGTTTCTCTCTGCTTGTTCAGGCTAAAAAATCTTTTCTCTTCACTGGACTTAGTTGGGAGAACACAAACACATGGTCAGAGAATCTGTGTCTTTCACCTTTGACAGCCTGACCAGAAGTTCTGTAAGCAAACGTCAGAGCATTCTAGATGAACACAACAGAACAACACTGCAGACTGCGGGGGGGGGGGGGGAATGTGCTTAAAATGAAGCAGGGTACACAAGAGCCGTACTTAGCATTAAATCTGATGTTTTCTTATCAACATTATTTTCTGTAAAGACTGTATGATGTATAAGAGCTATAAATACATGTAAATATCTTTCTGTGGCTATGAAAAAGCTACCATTCTTGTTCCCCCCTCCCCCCGCATGTCTCTTCCACACAAACACATTCACAGATTGACTAAGTTACATTATTTGTACTGGAAGTTCCTTCCAGTTCCCAAAGTGTTAGATTCCAACAACTGGAATAACCAAAGGGAGTGGGGGGGGGATGTTCTTTTAATTGCTCTACTTAGTAATCACTTCTTCTCAGCTGGAAAGAGATGGTCAAAATAGGCCTTGCTTAAGAGATTGCAAAAAAAAAAATCAGTTCTCCTTGCTCCTCGAAAATAGTAACAGGACTTTAAAAAATAATTACTTCGGCAAGCATTTTGTTGATAAACTCCTATGTGAATGAGGAAAACTTACGCATGGTAAGAATATGCAAGATCTAGGGACAACCAGGCCAGCGTCCAGAGAAGACTCATGAGCTACCATCCAGTTGGAGCATTCTGATGACTGACAAGTGTAAGGACATATTACCACAACTTTATTTCCAACCCTAGTTGCCCTACTGGATTTCTTAAGCCAACCTCTAACAAGATGAAAGGGGTGAGTGTGTGTACATTACAATTAGGAACGCTTGTTTACTGAGGAAAGGTGTTAAGACCCTTGCCTGCCTTCAGAATTGACAAGTGACCTAACCTATGGCCAAAATGATGGCAAGAAAATGGTGTGTGTATGGGGGTGGGGGGGAGTGGAATCTCTGCTATATGTTTAAGTCCTATTTTTCCCCCTCACAGACGTTTGTTGTTTTTTGTTGTGAGTCTATTTTTAAAGACATAGAATACCTTTATGACGTTTTTTGGTTGTGCACTGGTACCCAGGACCTGGATGCTATCCCTGAACTTATTTGCTCAAGGCTATTGCTCTACCATTTGAGACATAACTCCACTTTGGGCTTTTGGGTGGTTAATTAGAGATGAGAGTCTCTCGGACTTTCCTAGCGGGATGGATTTGAACCACAATCCTTGAAACTTAGCCTCCTGAGTAAGACGGATTGCAGGAGTGAGCCATCAGTGTCCAACTATCACTCAAAAAAAAAAAAATCTCAAAAAGCAAAGATAAACAAAACTTCTTCTTTACCCTCTTTTTCTAGTCCAATATTTAATCCAGGCACATCATCAAATTAATTAACTACTATGGAAAGAAACAGGCAAAAAAAATGGAAAAAAAGCACCATTTCTCAAAGCTCATGTGAACTTAATCATTAAAGAAGATCCTATAATACATTTTTCATGGCAAGGCCATGTGCTGTGAAGGGTTCATTCCATCCCTCTTGTGCAAGAACCCAGATAAAATGGTAACACTTGCTATCTATATGGACACGCACAAATGTTCTCCACGCAGTAAAAATGATCAGTATCCTATCCTGAAGACGTGGTATCCTCATCAAAGCTCTCTCTTCATTATACAGAACTGGCTTCTCTCAAAGGCAGCTTTTTTAAAAAAAAATCTGAATACTTCTTAATTTGATCCAGCAGCAGCCATTAGTTAAATATATTCCATGCCGAAAAAAAAAATTCCATTGGCTGTTGGTGTCCATCACAGTATGTGACAAATGATGTTGGTAATCAGCACACTGCTGGCCACTGTGGCTCTCCATCCACATTGCAATGTCATGTGACTTTGCTGCCCTCCTGTGGCTGCTCCTTGGGGCACCTGGAGCTGGGTCTGTGCCCTTGAGGTCTATGACCTTGAACGGAGCCATGCCTAAGCCCTGTGCTGATGGACTTGGCCACATACCACAGCCCAACCTCCATCTGACACCAGCACCGGGTCTTCAGGAGTAAATGCTCTACAAAGAAGTTCTAAACATTGCCCCAGAAACAATAGGTCCCAGAAACAATGGGACTAATAACACATCCATTTCCCAAGTAAGAAATTATTAGCTCCCTTCACAACAAATCTAGGTGACATGGATCCAGATGCGTTGTTCCTCATAAACGGATACCTTCAACTGAAAAATCTCTTGGTGCAACTCCTTACAGATAATTTAGAGGGAAAAAAATTTAAAAACAAAAACAAAAACCTTTTGCTGATACTGGATGACAGAGACTGACCACTTCTTGCTATGAAGGGAAAGACAATCTAGGTTTTGTGGTACAAACAATCTCTGAAGTGGCTACTCGTGCTGTGCAGCTAGAACCAGAAGGCAGTAATAGCTGTAAGTAGATGATTATAACTATGCTCCAATGAAATTTGACATTCATATATTAATACTTATTTAAAAGTGTTCATGTTAGTGCATTCTTAGTCTCCTCCATCCATGCATAATTACTCTCTTCTCTGGTTCCTGAAATATTCTGTATATCCTTTTATAAGTATTCATCATATTGGAGGTATTGATAAGTAATTGTAATGCTGGTAAGCATTACATTTTTCAATTCTTTTTTTTTTTTTTGGTTGGTTGTGGGGCTTGAACTTTGGGCTTGGGTGGTGTCCCAATGGTGTTTATTGGAGATAAGAGTCTCATAGACTTTCCTGTCTGGGCTGGCTTTGAACCACCATCCTCAGATCTCAGCCTCCTGAGTAGCTAGGACTACAGGTGTGAGCCACCAGCACCCAGCTTTGTCCATTCTTTGTAGTGCAATTTTACATCGCTGATAATCAGTGGAGATTTAATGAAAAAAAAATGAACAAAGGAGTGAGGGAATAGAGCCATGCAAAGATTCCTGACGCACAGACGGACAAAATACAAAAGGCTGCATGCGTTTCCTGCTACCCAAACAAGTCTTATCACCGACAGTAACTTAATATTGAAAAGAAAAATAAAAGGAGCAGAACGAGTCAGTGTGAGGTCAGTGATTGTCTCAGATTTGCAGAGATGCCTTCCCAGCTTACCCAGCACTTTTAAATTTTCACTCGTATTTATCTTTAAGTAAGGGTACAAAAAGGTGCCAATCCAACAGGTCAGTTTGTGAGCACCAGGCATCTTGATCAATGCCCCCCTTCTGTCATCCTACCCCATCCTCCTCCATCTTACCCCCCCATCTTCTCATACGTACATCGGATATCATGACTGCAGATATCCTACCCTTCCTCTCTTCATTCATCTAATCCCCTCCCGCTGGTCTCCCCCTTCTTGACACCCCAAGTTACAGCTTCCTTGTATTCATTTTGCTTAGCGGTAAGTTAGTTGTTCAAACAACTTCCACCATTGGAATTCTCCCCTGCATATACCATCCTTCATTCATAAAGGCCTAGAGGCATATCACCCAGTGTACATTTACATATATACATTTACCAATTGGATCTAACTCCCACCTGGGAGGGAAAACAAATGTCCTTTTGTCTCTCGGAGTCTCTGACTTACTTCCCTTAGCATAATGTTTCCAGGTTCGTCCATTTCCTCGCGGGTGTATAATGGCATTCTTTTTCATGGATGAGTACAATTGTCTTGTAGACTGGAAGTGGTCGATGCTGTAGATTTCAATTAAGTAACGGCTCCCCCTAACGGTGGTCAGATGACTCAAAATGGACCACCATGCTGGAAGCCCAGTTGGCTAGGACTGAAGGAAAATTCTGGAAACAGGTGGCTGGCTAGATGCAATGCACCTCAAGCTAGAGTTCAGGGGCCTGGAGGCTCTTGGCTACCTACGAGAGCTTTCCCATCCTCACCCAGGGAAGAACCGCAGCTGTCATTTTTACGACCTAGAAGCCTTTGTGGCTACTTCACACACACACCCCACCCCCCTCTCCCCCTCCCCCCCCATTTCCAACAAGTCTTTAAAAATGCTGATCTGGAAGACTGAAGCAACCCACTTGAGACTCATTCTCAGTATGGCAAAAGTTCCAAAACCCAGGCTGCAAAACCTCAGGAAGCAGCTGGGATTCTAATTAAAACAAATCGTTAATAGATTTAGCAGTTCCAAATTTATGCTTTTCAATTAAAAATGCTATTGCGCTTGGTGTATCTGCTCAAGAGTCTGTGTGTCTGAGTGTGTGGACATGCGTGTGTGGACGTGTGCATACGTGTGTGTGTGTGTGTGTGTGTGTGTGTGTACAGACAAACATGCCTACAATTCAGGCTCCTGAGTTTAAGAGGCCATTATAAAGACTGGGTCAAAGCTAAGATGCAAAGGTTAATTGCATCAATTCTTAATTGTTCGGGTAACTTCCTTGTGTCTCAGCACACATTTCAGAAATAGTTGCATATGGAAAAATAATACCTTCCCATCACAATTCTTTTTAAAGAGATATGATTTCAGCTGCCTTTATAGCTTGGAGAATGTACTATTTTCCTTCTAAGTGAAGAAGGCGATTGTGAAGAGTCCCATTTGTCCCCAAGTCTATGTAGCAAGTCAATAGAAAACACTAATAACCCGAGTGCGTAGTTATGGACGCATATAATTAGAAGGCTAAATCTCTGGGGAATCAAGGCAATTTTTATCCATGGCAGGCATGGCTATTCTTTTACCACAGATAAAAGAAAAAGGTACATGCAGTAATTTATCGTGTCCATAAGGCAAGAAACAAACTCCCACCTCACCTGGAGAACGACTCCATTAGTCTTCACTCTACTCATCCATTGCTCCACTTACGTCAGCCTTTATGTTCAAAGGCACCAAGTGCTTAGACTAGGAGAGAAGTCCTGGAGACCAACTGTGGAAGCCCTTTCCCCTCCCACTAGAGAGGAACTCATGGCCATCTCTCCCAGCGCTTCCAAGATGCTCTGAAATACATCTGCACCACCATGAGCTCCTTATCAGAATGGATACATGTGTTTTTTTTAAGCCACACAATGATGAGGCACGGGGTTTGCCATCTTGTCTGTGACACTGGGAAGACAGAGAGTTGGAAATCAGAAAGAAATGATCTCTTCTTTCTCTTCTCCTCTCAAGAGAGAGGATGGTCAAGCCGAAGAGCCAAAGATGAGCCAACAAGAAAGCAGCCGGCTCGGATCCAGCTTACCTGTACGTGCACCAGAGACCTGTGGTTCCAGGCTGTTGTTTCCCAGGCTGGTTCATGCCCAAGCAGTGCCCGCAGGCCTACCCCATGGTGCTGGCTACTTCATCCACAATGCATCTGCCCACAAGCTTTGACACTGCAGGCACAAGGCCAGCCCATGCAGCCATCTGCTTAAGGACTCTTGATGGTAAGGTAAGAGTAGAGTGAAAGAAGGTGGCGGGCTGGGGAAAAGCCCATGGCTACCCTAAGACATACTAGCTTATTTTTTTCTTAATAATGAGAAGAGTCCTAGACCAGTGTGTTAGGGTATCATTAAGTTTCACACTGGAAGTAGTCTAGGATCTAAATCCACTTCTTCATTTCACAGAAGAGGAACAGAGGGAATCTGAGATAAGGAGTGATAATAGGTTCCAACTCTTGCTCCAGGATTACAAGTGATTCTGCATTGGCACCCAATAGGAATGTGGAGCTTAACCCAATGTAATCAACAAGTGTGATAATCTCTCTTCGAGAAAAGGTAGCTTGAGAAGCAGCGTGAAGAACAGCCAAGCCCGCAGAAGAAACCAGAGTCTGGTCCCTGAAAAGAACTTTCTCAAGGCTCTCTTCTTATGCCATAGACTTCCCTGAAATGTTTGCAGGAAACACCCTGCCTCTCGTTCCTTCACCCAGGAAAGCCAGCATCCATGTGAACCAGAGCTCCGCAGAGCCTTTCCAACTCCCCAGCAGTGCTTGTCTCTGTCCTGTAGCCCTGGTAATAATACACCAAAGAACAAAACTCAGCCACAGTGACAGACTGGGGTGGGGGGTGGGGACTCATGCCTCATTTTGTCTTTAATTATTTTCCACATTAAGTTTTCACTAAGAACGACAGGTCACAGGAATGTCGCTTGCAAGGTACTGCTACGTTGGAAACAAAGGAACTGCTAAGTTGCCTGTAAGAAGTAAATAAGAATTCTACATTCTGTACCTGGGTGTCGATGGTTCACACCTGTCATCCTAGCTACTCAGGAGGCTGAGATCTGAGGATCGCAGTTCCAAGCCAGCCCTGACAGGAAGGTCTGTGAGACTCTTATCTCCAATGAACCACTCAGAAAACTGGAAGTGGAGCTGTGGCTCAAGTGGTAGAGTAACCACCTTGAGCTGAAGAGCTCAGGGACAGGCTGAGGCTTCTTATGAATCTAGAATGGAGATTCCCATTCTTCCCAGACAGATCTGGAGCTACTTCCAAGGGACCAGGTCCATGTACATGGGTGGTGCTGGTTCTGGGAAATGTGCTTAGATTCCACACACTCCACCTTGCTCAGGTCAGCAATGATATCACCCTTTGTTTCTGTCAGGAAAATGGCATTGGGTTTTCCTGTTAGGATAAGTCATGGGAGGTGCATTATCTGGAGACCGATATTCCAGTGCATAATATGCTTGTCTTTATCTCAAAGAAAATGGAAGGAAGCCGGGTGGGTGCAGCACATACAAGGTGATCTGGAGTTAGACTTGGCTTGAAATTCTGGATCACCGCAAAATTCCCTGTCCCCCTAGCTCACGTCCGCCATGGGACTTGTCTGAGCATCTCCCTGGTACACAGTAAAATGGAGCTTTTTGTTGTAGCAGTTGTTGTTGTCATTTAATGGCTTCCCTTTGGACTGTGTGTGCTGGAAGGTGAAGTGCCTGGTATTTCACCCATGTGGGCTCAACAAACCAAATCACTCCATGTCATCTCCAGCTCAAGTTATGGCTGGACACTTCCTGGGTACCCAAGATGTCTAAATACTTTTGGCCAAACCACTGGGCATAAGGCATGTGTGTGTGTGTGTGTGTGTGTGTGTGTGTGTGTGTGTGTGTGTGTGTGTGTGTGTGTGTGTGTGTGTGTGTGTGTGTGTGTGTGTGTGTATTTATGTTAAGTCATGGTCGCAAAGGAAGGTCGGGGATCATTTGCTTGAAATAAATAAATTCAACTCTTTTATGTGCTTATTACCACCAAGAGACATGCAGTGGACACAGTAGGATATTGCATATTCAGAGAATCTATTGGGACAGTGGATGAACAATGCATCCCACATCCCACAGGGCCCTGCCTAGCAATCCTGAGGAGCCCTTCAGATTCAAAACCAACCACAGCACCGGCCTTCAAGGGGGGCGGCCGTGGGCAGGGGAGGCAGCGCGGCACGCCTCCACGGCTCTAGACAGGGGTCACGTGACCCTGACCCATAACTTCTACTGAGTTGACTATATCTCACTTCCTGTAAGTGCCTGTCCCTGGTGCTCACTTTCAAGGACTCGGCCAATCTCCTTTTGTAAATAGAACAATGCTTTATATTTCTCTATTACTGTGGAAGTGACTATTATCAATAATGCAGGAAACGCATCTGTCCAGCACGATGAGATTATTTTTCTGATTTCGGTTGACAGTTATGGTAATCGTTGGGCAAACAATCTACTCCACCATCAATGACCGCAGGGTACAGCTGTTTTTTTTTCTAAAAAAAAAAAAAAAAAATCGCCGCCGCTTCTGGAAAGTGAGAAGACAGATGCACGTGGAGAGGAAGATGGAGGGACATGCTACAAGCCTTCATCATGAAAAATTCTTAACTCTTTCCATACAAGAAAGGTCAAGGGAATGTTAGGACAAGTCCAAGGCGCTGTCTGTAGGCCTGCACTAATGGGAACCGATGAGAAATGGCAACAGAGAGACTCCATGATGACAGTCTCACATTACCAGAGGGGCTACAGGTAGATGGAAAACACGGGACTTGTTACAAACATTTTTCTTTCGTCATGCCAGTACTGGGACTTGAACTCAGGGCCTGGGTGTTGTCCCTGGGTTTTGTGGGTTTTTTTAAAAAATAAACTCAAAATTGGTACCCTACCACTTGAACCACACTTCCACCGCTGACATTGTGTGGGATAATTGGAGATCAGAGTCTCATAGACTTTCCTGCTGAACTATAACACTCAGATCTCAGCCTCCTGAGTAGCTACAATTACAGGCGTGAGCCACGGTGCCCAGCTTTGCAAGTATTTTCAGGGATAATGGGGTCTGTGGATGAGACAAGACATTACCATTTCTCCCTATTTGGTGTTGAGGAATAGAGGCACTAGTTGATCAATACAGTAATACAGACCAAGCTCAGAGTTTTCATAGTTTTTTTTTTCCTCACACAAACACAAATAGCTTAATCCTACTTCTATATAAGTGCTGGGTAAGTTTCGTGTGTGTGTGTGTGTGTGTGTGTGTGTGTGTGTGTGTGTGTGTTTAAATGGGAACTTCTTAAGTTTTAACCAAACACTCCTAAATTTTCACAGCAGCTCTGGATGAGGCTTGATTTTCACTTGATATGTTTTCACCCTTCGGGATTTCTTCTTGACTTCCGTTCATAAGGGGAAGAATGCTGATCTTGCTAATGACCTGTGACCTTGGCATTTGGCCTGCCATTGTTACCCAGGGAGCAGGAGACGGAATGCTGGCTGTGCAGGTCTCAGAAGGTTCAAGCTTTCTGCCCTTTTGAGACCCAAGTTGAAGCCATTTCGAAGCTGTCATAAAGCAGGGGGAGCGGAAGCCCTGGGCTGTGGGTTTGCCTCCTGTCCAGGTGAGTTCATTTTTTTTTTCTTGTGAACTTTTCACCTAGGCCCCAATTACTATCCTATTAACCTCCTTAAATATGGAATTACTAAGATCTTAGAATATTCCAAAATGGACTATTAGCCTAACCCATTTCCTGGCTCCATCAAATGAAAATGGCCAAGTAGGTCATACAACAGAATTATCGTGATTAATTTCGGCCTCCGTGCACAGCCCGTGAGTGAACAGAGATCCAAATTCAGCATCTCATCTCAAGGACAGATGAACAGCAAGGTTTAAAAAAGAAAATAAACCATTGTCGATTCCAGGTTCATAAGCATTTTCCTTTTGAACACAACAAATACTTTAACCACGCTCAATGGATTAATTATGCAGACGGTGACTTCCCTTGAATGGCAGTTTTTAAAAAATGGGTGTGTTCTCTGAGGCCTAATGTGGGAAAAGGTTTATTTTTCCCAGGAACTGCAACGTTAAATGACAAGTCATTCAAATCCCACCCCAGTCCCACCCAAAGATGCAGGCTGCTTTCTACATACACCACGAAGACGCCACTTTGGCACCAGAGCCTGCTCAGAACGGCATTCGCAAATACAAATGGCTTTTCTAAAGCTCAAAAATCCCAGCAAGCCTTCTATCCTTCATCCTATATTTCCTAAAAGACTGTCTTTAAAGAGTACTTAAAGAGAAACATTCTATGCATTAGCATCTCATATATTGGTGCCATTCCTTTACAGTAGCACATTTAATCTGTTTTCCTCGATAAAGCTGCTTTGGAGACTTAATTAGCAATTTCATATATTACACCACAATATGTCAAATGAATCTAAACGCGATAACCACAAGTAAACTTACTTAGGGGGGAATCTTTCTCTTAACACAGGTACTTTAAAAAGGCTACTTGTTTTTCTGCTTAATTGTTTTTACCTTGACTTAACAAGATGGGCACCATGCCTCTAGCCTGTAATCCTAGCTATTCAAAGTGGCTGAGACTTAGAGCATCGAAGTCCAAAGCCAACCCAGGGAGAAACGTCTGTGGGACTCCAGTGTCCAAAATAACTAGCAAAAAGATTAACTGGAGGCCTGTCTCAAGTGGTAGAGTACCAGTCATGCAAGCCAAGCTAGCAAATAAAGCAAGCATGAGGCCTTAATGTCAATCAGAAAGAAAAAGGAGTAACAACATTTTTAGATGTAGCTATGCTATGATATTGGGCATGAGCCATTATTGTGTGTGTAAATAACTGGGCACATTCCCTTCCTATAAAGACTAAACCTGGTTGAATACACTTGTGTGTTTTTGAAAGGGCAACTTGATTTTCTATGAAACTTGTAAACTATATCGCATTTTGACTTGGGGTGTAGCTAAGTTGTACAGAGCTTGCTTATAAACACCCAGGGGGTGATCCATAGCAATGATCTATAACAACACATGTGCACGCGTGCGTGCACGCGTACACACACACACACACACACACACACACACACACCTTCAATATCTTTTCCTCTTTTGGCACTTTTCACACTTGAGCTACAACTTACATCTCATACGATTTAAAATGCATGAATTCAAGCTCATGAATCGAGGGTTTTCCTGCCCCTCCCCTTGATTGTTATTGTTGTGATGATTTATGATCCCAAAAGACGTGCATATGAGCTTTTAACCCATTGACAATTAAATACACCGATTTAATGTGTCACTATAAATGAGCCTTTGTATACGTAGTCAAGAAGTAGCTCTTGCAGGAATCAATTCATTTCATCGGTGATAATAGCCATGCCCGTGATGGACAAAACACATTTGAAATTGACTTTTTTTGTTCATAATACATATATAAATTTGAAACACCAACCGAGCAAATGGCACCTTTACCCGTGACGGTTAAATATTAGCATGGCTTGTACATACAGCCTTGTCCCCAGCTCGCTCCCATCTAATCCAAGAGAAATTTAAATATTTAAACACTAGGTGTAGCAATTAAGTGCTTTTGCTTCGCTTTGCACGCGCTTCTCTGTATCTTTAGCGCTACCTCTGCTCTGCATGGTGCAAGAACATTCCAGGCTGAGGAAGGATCGTGAGCGACTCACTGTGATTGTTCCTTGGCCCTCTCCCTCTCCCTCTAGACCCCACAGTGATGTCTCCCGAAGAAACTTCAGATAACACGTTGTCTCTGTCATGAGGACCCCATCCTCCACCTGGCACACCCACCTCTCCAGAGGATTCAGCATCTGCACCCCGGCGCCTTCCTGGTGCGGTGCCAAAATTCCTTAACAAGTTCCTTCCCTGCTGCACCTCCCCCTGAGTATCGACGCTTCACAGCTCCAATCAGGCATCACCTCTACCACACAGCTACCCTAGACGCTCAAGCGTAGTGGGCCACAGTCTTTCTCCTTCCCCACCTCCACCTCAGCGAGAAGTCTGGCATGCACCACCCTCGCAACCTTTGAGCCATTGCCTCATTTCTTTTCCCACTAAGCAATGAACCTGAGCTTAGACTCCACCATGCACTGGCACCTTGGTGAAGCACAGTGTTTGCTCCAAGGTGGAAGAAACATGAGGGGCAACCAAGCAGTTGGAAAGACAGTGTCTGGAGTTCTGCTGTTTGTGGCTAGTGATGACTATTCACAGCCCCAGCCATGCATGCCGTGGCTCATTGTCTCTCCGCATCAGAATATGTTTACTTGTCTTCAGCAAACACAACAAATAACTGGAGTATTTGACTTCTCTGGGGCTGCTGAAAAGCCCCAGAGTGTTTGAATTGCTTTTCCCCATTGCTTTTCCAAGCATCCATTCTTGGCTGCTCAAAGTCTCTCTCCTTTGCAAAGCTATTAGAACTGAGTTCTCACAGACTAAGGCTGTGTTGCCTTACTGGAGCAACATTAAGAGAAATGAATTTTGCAAAACGAGTCTACCTGGTAAAGCTCTGAGTCTGTTCTAATCATTCAAGGGGAGCAATGGTGGGCTTTTTAAATTTTTTGTCACTTGTGGGACTTGAACTCAGGGACCAGGCACTGTCCCTGTGCTCTTTTGCTCAAGGATAGCACTCTACTATTGAGCCACAGCACCACTTCCAGTTTTCTGTTGGTTAATTGGAGATAACAGTCTCATAGACTTTCCTCCCGAGGCTGGCTTTGAACCACGATCCTCAGATCTCAGCCACTTGAGTAGCTAGGATTACAGGTGTGAGCCACCGGCGCCCTACAAAGCTGAACTTTAAAAAGGAACAGAGAGGGAGATTGTGTTCTTTAGGACAGAATTTTCCATTGTGAAAGGGTACGTTTCCGTGGAGGAAAGGTTTCTAGGGAACTCATTAAGATCAGTGAAACTATCACAACATTTTTATTAAAATGGATCAAAGATGTTGGTAGCAATTATATCCAGTTTCTTCCTACGTAAGCAAAAGTTAGCATAAGCCAACTTCTATTGCTAGGCAAAGGACCTACCCAATTTTAATCCCTTTCAATAACTGGACATGATAGTATTCAGGTATTTTAGAATTAGGATTCATGGGGCAGGGGAAGAAAAAATTTACAAATTTATGCTATATGTCCATCAGTCAAAATCAGGCACATTGCCTGGGTGCTGTCCCTGAGCTCTTCAGATCAAGGCTAGTGCTCTACCACTTGAGCCACAGCACCACTTCCAGTTTTCTGGTGCTTAATTGGAGATAAGAATCTTAAGAAGTTTCCTATCTGGGCTGGCTTTGAACTGTGATCCTCAGATCTCAGCCTCCTGAGTAGCTAGGATTACAGGCATGAACCACCAGTGCCCAGCTTTCTATTTTAACATTTAAAGTTAACCTTACACATGGGTTACATAGGTATAGGAAGGAACAATGTTTCCATTCTAATGGAAGATTTCTTGGGGTCATAGTGGGGAGAGAAGCCTGTATCCTCAGTTATGTGAAAGGTCCAGATAGGAGGATTGAGGTCTGTGGGTAGAAACACAAGATTCTAACTGACTCCATCTGAAAAATAACTAAAAGTATAAATGCCTAGGAGTGTGGCTCAAGTGTTAGAGCACTTACCTAGCCAGTGCTAGGCCTTGAGTTTAAAAGCCAATACCACCAATAACAACAATAATAACATTATGTCTGATCCTTTGGTGGGTTATAACATTCTCTGAAGAGGCCAAGAACTTACCCTAGTCAGGAACTTCTGCACTGCTCTTTGTATGAATGACATGAAATTCCACCGGATGTTGGTAGCTATTAGATGAATTCTAAAGAGTTACTTAACATGTGATATTGGTGAGGAGCTAAAATTAGTATGCCAGGGGACCTTGCTTACAGTGCCTTAATCCAGTATGGTGCCAGGAAGTCTGGCTGCTATGTAAAGTTTAGCAATGATGCAGAGAGGCTTTTACCATTAGGTGGGCAGGCCAATGATTGGGTTTCCTACAGTTTCCAGGAAGTAAGCTCTCTTATCAGTGCATCATTAGGGTCTTATTGAGTTGTCCTTGGTTTTTAATTGCTACAAAGTCTGCAATAATGTTAAACTTTTGTTGATAGCTAGGTCCCTACGCAATGGCTCTTCCTGATGATTTTGAGTGCCATAACTGGGGGGCTGTTGGCTTAAGATCCTGTCTAGTGCTTCACTGGCTGACAGGCACAGGGCACCCAGAAGTGGTTATGGAGATACGGGCTCTTCTCTCCTCTCCTCTCCTATTCTCTCTTTTCCTCCCCTCTCCTCTCTTCCTTTCTTCTTTCTGTTTTCCTCCTTCCTTCTTTCCTTCCCTTCCTCTTTTTGTTTCCTTTCTCCCTTTCTGTCTATCTTTCCTTATGTGTTTTTCTAGCGGTAAATCTTAAGAACTGAGTTTATGGTGTCTAATTATCATCAACAACTCACAGCTATAGATCATTTATTTTACTTCCTCAGCAGACGAATCACAGTCCTCATGGACGATGATCAGTGCTAGAAGGGACCTCGGGAATGGCAGAATCCAATACCTCCATTTTATAAGGTAAGACTGTGGAGCTCAGAGGCAGAAACACTGATGCTGAAGGACAGCATGTAGTGTCGAGTGTGTTCTCTATTTCTGTCCCATCTTTTCTGCTCTTCGCTGACTTGAACCAACCCAAAGAGACTCTGATGGTCTTCTGGTTGAAACTCCAGCCCCTAGATTCTCCTTGGTATGTTTTCAAACAGGCAGAGTCTTAGGCCCTAAATTGTTATATTATTTTATTATATTATTATACCATATTATCATATTATTGTGTTATATCATCACAACAGATTATATAATAATGATTCTCATTACATCATATAATTAGTATATGTAATACTATCAATTATTTTATTATTATAATCAGAATGAGACTACAATAAGCAAGCTTGGAAAAGTCTTGGGGCATCATGGTAGAATTATCCAAGAAGGAGGAGCCAGAGAAAAGAGACAAGTCCTGATTGATCGATTATTTTCTTTTTCCCAATTATAAAATAAAGAGCCACACGTGGTTTCAGATCTGAGAGTCAAAGCAGAGCTCAACCTCGTATTTAGTCATTGAAGAGAGGCCATACTCAACTACTTCACACAGTACAATAAGACCCACAAATAAAGCATGCATACCTGTGCCGGACTATAGGTTATTACTATCATAGACTGATGAATCAAGTGTCCTAATCTATCCCCATCTAATAATGTCTGCAAATCAGGCAAGATCTGTACAGTATATACTACTAAACACGGTTACCTAAAACACCTTTTGAATTAGAAAACACCTAGGAAGCCTCTAAGATGAGAAGCTTCATGCCGAGAGAAGGAGGCTACAATGCTTGGTAAGAAATGTACTCATCTTACCCATGTAATTGTAACCCCTCTGTACAGTATTTTCACAATAAAAATAAAAAATAAAAAGTAAATCAATAGACTTGAGGCATAATCCTCGGAGGTGTGTACCTATGTGTATTTATTACATAAAATATCTCCCTACGGCTCTGTAAGAGAGAAAGCAGTAACATTTAGAACATTCTTGTTCTCCCATTTCAATGATTAGGTTACTGTTTTTACCAAACGCTTACATAGCTTTTACCTTCTGCCAGTCACTGTCCTAAGTGGTTTACAAATGTGTACTTAGGATCTTCACAACCACTTAGTACATTAGACACTCTTTCTAGCCTAATTTGACACACGGAATCTGAGTTTCAAGGAGCTGGCATCACTTGCCCATGTTCTGAGAATTGCTAATCATTTTGTGTTCTCAAGAGAATATTGTCAGAATTTGACAAGGGAGAAAGCTCAGTTTCTTCTCCTCATCCCATTATATCTCCCATTGATAGTTGGTGTGGCTGCTGCTTCTATTTTGGGATGGGGTTAAGGGTAACACTTCCATTCAGGTCCCTTCATCTTGACGGATGGGGAGTTTTTAGTGTTTGTCTATCAATGGTGGATTTTTCTCAGGCATTTTTCTGATTTGTTAGTGAACAGGAAAGCAGATAAAAAGGATAGGAGACTCGAGGTTATATGGTTGTAGTGGAAAGAGAAAAGTAAAACACAGGAGTTGGCGGTAACTAATTATCTCAGGGACTAAGAAGTTCAAAGAACGGCTCATTTCCCTTCCTCTCTGACTCTCAAGTCTCAGGGAATTGCTGGATGCAAAAACACCTGGGCTTTTACTTCTAGAGGACCTGACTTCCTATCATCAGGGCCACTGAACCACGGAGGGTATGAACTCTGGTCTCAGATCTGATGTGTTTCTATGTATGCGCACATGCATGCACACACACATACACACATACACACAACTTTAACTGTAACATTAAGTCAACTTGGTTATTTTTGCTTAAGAAAATGGTGGGTCATTTGTTGAAGAATTAAGAGTTTTGTGCCGCCAGCATGCAAATGATATCAGGATGACTGTAATATGACAACTTTAATTTACTACACAGACATGGTGCTCTTCAGTTATGCCAATTACCTGGCTTAATTACTACCATAATTGTGCATCAAGTGTTAGGATGGAGGCATAATAGTGAGGAAATCAAAGCTCAAAGAGCTAAATGAGCTCCCCAAACCACATAGCTAAGAGCAGGGCCAAGTTGATGTCTCTCAAACACCCGTGTTAATGGGCTATACTCAAGGTTCACAACCACTATATACATTTACATATCTTTATAAATAATCTTTATATGTATTATAGGTTATATATGAATAATATGTATATAATATAATATATAATATGTATATATTACATATTATGTATGTATAGTAGCATATATATGCATACACATACATACATAAGCTATAATATATAAAATCTATATTGTATATTGTAATTTTATATAGATATAGATAACCTAAGATATATATATGTGTGTGTGTATATATATATATATATATATATATATATACACACACACACATATAAGCACTGAGTATACTCAGAGAGCAAAGATACCTGAAATACATGGACTGTAGACTGTAGAAATTCCAGAGAGTTCACACAACACATATATGTACATGGCTATGTGTATATGCATGCATATCTGTGTGTATATTTCTGTGCACATTTGCAGGCTTGTGTGTGCGTGTGTACCTCAGAAGGACTGTCCACAGTCGTCTGAGGATCTCACTGTAATAAGAGCTAGACGATTATTTATTTGTGCTTTGTCTTCCTCTCCCCAGGTTGCTACCTATGAAAATCTACAAAGCTGAATATAAAAGAGTCCATGCACCCTGTGTACCCCAATTTAGGTCTCCTTCCTGGTGGAGGGACAACTCATCTCAAGCCCTCCAGGACCCATATTTTAATGACTCCAGTGACACCGTTGAACAAGAGTTAGGAGGAAGGTAACAACTGTACCTCCATGAAGTATGTAAAAATCCACACTCCAGTTTCCCAGAGGCCATTTATCATATGAGTCAATAGTAGGAAGAAGCAGAAGAATAGAATGATGTCATGTCATAAATTACTCCTTCAGTGCTGGTGGGAGAGACTAGGGGATCTCTTACTCCTTCTGCTCTCTCAGAGACGTGTCAACCCCCACGAACGTAGAAGAAAGACATGTGGGAGGGAACTCACGCATCGCTCACCGAAGCTGGTCCCATATTGGAGTAGGGAGATGGTTGTACTATATGGAATTCCAGCCATCCCCCTGGCAGCACCTGCTTGCCTGGCACCTGACACTTTGGGTACAATGAACTAAGGTGAAAATACAGAGGCTCACTCAAAAGCAGCCATGTCTGCAGTGCGTGGACTGTGGGCCTTCCAGAGAGAGCTCACATGAACATCGGAACGTTTCCTTTGCTTCATTCACAGAGTGCTCGCTGCAGCAGGCAACAGTGTCTCATACACATGGCAGAGTTCTTGGAAACCAGGATCAACTTCTTGTTATTCACAGCTCCATCCATATCTGTTACTTTTAGGAAGCATCTATTTACCCAGGAAGGTATGGGGACTTCAGGAAGTAATGACACTGAAGTGACAGAGGCAGACATCCACCATTCTTTGTTTGTTTGTTTTTGATCGGCTGTGGGGCTTGAACTCTGGGCCTGGGCACTGTCCCTCAGCTCTTTAGCTCAAGGCTAGCGCTCTACCACAGTGCCCTACCAGTTTTTGGAGTGATTTATTGGAGAGAGGAGTTTCACAGACTTTCCTGCCCAGGCTGGCTTTGAACCCCGATCCTCAGATCTCAGCCTCCTGAGTAGCTAGGATGACAGGCGTGAGCCACCACCCGTGCCCAGCTCCACCATTCTTCTTGACCAACTTACTACCTACCTGGGCAGAGCACCTCTGTGGGTACCCAGCCCTAGATTACTGATGCTCACATTTACAGGGGGAGTTTGAAGTCAGTACAACATCCAAAGGAACCTGAAGAATAACAGAACCTTTCAGAGCCATCCCTAATTGTCCCTGTTTGTCAAGAGGAGAACCCGGTGGAGGAACTGTGACATTTTAGTAGAGTTTTCTCACTACGATCCTGCCAGTTCCAGCTTTAATTCTATCAGTAAACAACTCTGACTATAGTTGGGGGCAATTCCATTAATCATTCATGTTCTGCACAGAATGATACACAGAGGAGGTGTCAATACCATACAACAACTTTCCATTCGTTTGGTAATTAAGCAACCAGAGCATCTAATGGTGCCGAGATGGAAATTCATATCCTGGTTTGGAGCCACTGGAATGAGCTGAGAAAAAATTCACTTGAACCCCACTGTGTCAGGTGATTTGATAGATCCCTTCTGCTCTGCCTAGGAGGAGAGCCAATGCATTGTTGCAGTCTGACATGGTACCCACTTTGAAAAAGCCTAGTTACTTCTCCCAAAAAGATGCTGAGTAGTTCTAACAGTAAGCTTTTTAAGCTTGTGTCTGAGACATGCTTTGACCATAACAATACATTTTCTCCTGATCAAAAAACAAAACCACAACTATTTTTAAATCACCCAACGATGGTGAATTACACTTTGATTAAATATTTCACCGGATTTTTATTTTCCTCTCTGGGAAACCTATCACTCCGCAGAAGAAAAAAAAAGAAAGAAAGAAAACAGAAAAAGAAAAATGTCCCCAAAGGAATTTCTCGTGCAACAAGGTAATAGATATTTAATTTTTCCTTGAAGTCGGAGTAGGACTTTACCCTGTCTATTCTGAATTCCCAAAAGGGTAATAATTGGCGTTCACCAGGAATTCAACCACAACAAGAGGAGAGACTATATAAAAAAGAATCCTCTCAATCCACCAAAGATGGGGAACAGATCCCTTCTTGCCTCTTGTCTCCTCAGAAAAGTTCAATCGTAAGAATGTCCTTGGGTCTCTACATGGCATTCAAATGTCCTGGAAACCTTATCATTATCTTCTTCTTTACACTTTCCTTCACATTTCACTAAAATGTCCAGATGAGATGTGTATTTATTTATTTTTTTTTAAAGACAGGGGTTGGTGGCTCATGCCTGTAATCCTAGCTACTCAGGAGACTGAAATCAAAGGACTGTGCTTTGAAGCCCATCCAGGGCAGGAAAGTTCGTGAGACTATTGTCTCCAGCCACCAACACGCTGGAAGTGGAGGTGTGGCTCAAGTGCCAGTCTAGAGTTAAGCCCAAGCCCTGAGTTCAAGCCCTGGTTACTGGCACCACAAAAAAAGAAAGAACAGGAGAGGGGAGGGAAGGGGAGGGAAGAGGAGGAGGGAAAACAGAAAGGGAGAGAAAGAAAGCAAGGAAGAAAGGAAGAAAAGGAAGGAAGGGTCAAGGGAGAGAGGTAGGGAAACAGAAAAAGAGAGAGAGGAAGGAACGAAGGAAGGAAGGAAGGAAGGAAGGAAGGAAGGAAGGAAGGAAGAAAGGAAGGAAGGAAGGAAGGAAGGAAGGAAGGAAGGAAGGAAGGAAGGAAGGAAGGAAGGAAGGAAGGAAGGAAGGAAGGAAGGAAGGAAGGGAAACTAAGAAAGAAAAGTTTTCCCATGTTGGTTTTTTGGGGGTTTTTTTGTTGTTGTTTGGGTCCGGTCGTGGGCCTGAACTCTGGGCCTGGGCGCTGTCCCTCAGCTCTTCAGCTCAAGGCTAACGCTCTACCACTTGAGCCACAGCACCACTTCCGGCTTTTTTCTTTTTGCTTATGTGATGCTGAGGAATTGAACCCAGGGCCTCAGGCATGCAAGGCGAGCGCTCTACCACTGAGCCACCTTCCCAGCCCCCCCAGTCCCCCCCATGTTGGTTTTGCATCCCAGTCTCATTCACAAAACCTAGTACATGTGCTGTTGGTAAACCCTGGATGGTTAATTGAAGGGTACAAGTGATTTGTCATTTTAAATGCTGTTATGAATCATTTTAGGACTAATACATTGCTCTTATGAACTTTTCCCAGAGGCAGAGAGATCCTTTGATCTTGGGGGGGGATAAGGGGGTCATTTGCTTTTTTCCCCCACACCCCTTGCCCTCCCCAGCCTACCTGTGTGTCTGGAGGAAGATTCCTCACGACATTCCCTTACACCTTTCATGATGAAACGGGTACTCTCCTCGGGAAAAAAAAAATCAATTGGGGCTGCCAGAAGCCAACGTCTCAGGAAATTGTTATTCATAAAACGCTTTGAAATCTCCAGGATGCAAATAGTAAAGTGTCCGCTGATGCCCACATATTAGAAACACACGCCATGACATGAACCCAAAGGTTGCAGGCCCACAAATAATAGAGAAGGCAGCGTTTAATTTCCTGGTGGGAAGGCTTTCCATTATTTTCCCTTCTCAAACACTCAGGTCCATCAAGGGGGAAAAAAACAAAACACAATTTCCCCAGACAAGTAAAAGTATAGACCGCTACAACCTATTCTCCTAGAACCTTCGAAATCTCAGGGTGGACACACGGATACACTTGTAGGGATGTTGGGGAAAAGGGTTGCTTGTCTTTTGCTAACTGTTAGAAGAGTACTCAGCCTGACAAATCTCATCATAAAGTAGGTCCACTTTTTAAAATATTCCTTAAAGGTTTTAAATACAATGCACAAAACACAACTGTTATATTCATATTTAAGCATACAGTTCAGTTGCATCTTGTCATGCAATCACTTTCCGGAACATTTAGTCTTGAAAAGTTAAACCTGTCTATTCATTAAGACCATTTTCCCATTGTTCTCTGCCCACAGCCAGCAATAAACACCATTCCACATTGCTGTTGTTGTTGTTGTACTGGTTCTGAACTCTGGGCTTGGGCAGTGTCTCTGAGTTTTTGTGCTCAAGGCTAGCACTCTATCACTTAACCACAGCTCCAATTCTGATTTTTTTTTTTTTTTTGGTGCCTAATTGGAGATAAGAATTTCCAGGGCTTTCCTTCTCAGGCTGGCTTCAAATGATCCTCAAATCTCAGCCTCCTGATTAGCTAGGATTACAGATGTGAGCCACTAGCACCTGGCAAATTTTACCATTTTTATGAATCCATTATTCAGAGTCCTAAATTAACTATTGACCTTTTAGTGGCTGGCTTATTTCTTTACATGTTCCTCAAGCTTTATCTAGATGGTAACATACATCTGAATTTCCTTCCTTCCTAAAACAATAGCATTCCTTAGAACGTGTGCATTCTACTTTGTTTCATCCATTCATCTTTCATTGAAAAGTTGGAGTGTTTTGACCTTTTGGCTATCTTTTCCATTGTCACTGTGTAAAAACGATGCCCATATAATTCTTCCGTGTCTGGCTTCCAGGTCTTTTGTTATATATTTTATCTGTATATATTTTAAGTATATATTTGTATGATATTTTGTTTCATATGGTAACTCGTATTTAATTCTTTTGCGGGACTGACATGCAGTGTCCCACAGTCACCTTGCATTTGATTAGATCAGTTACTTTAATAGGCACCGCAGTGTTGGTGTATTAGACAATGGAAATGTATTTTTCTCATAGTTTGAGAGTCCTGGAAGTGCAAAGACACAGTGTTGAGTTTTGTTTCTGCTGAGAGCTTTCTCTTTAGTTTTTACATAGCCACACCACAGTGTGTTCTCATGTGGAAGAGAGAAAAAGAAACAAAGTAAGGAAAGGAGAAAGGGGAGAAGAGGGAGAGGTAAAGGATTGGAAAGAGAGAGAGAGAGAATGTGTCCCTTTTGCTTTTCTTATAATTCTATAGAAGTAGGATTCTAACTTTATGAACATTCCTCCTAATTCCATACGAATCTTATAGAATTCTCCACTCTTTACTCGATCCCTAAGCCCAACCAACAGCACACAAGGGCTCCAATTTTTCTGTTTTCATTTTTTATTCCTTTTTTTTTTCTTTTAATAGTAGTCATTCTAACCAAAGGTAAACAATCTGGTCCACTTTTTAAATGACACCAATGACCTTCTACCATTTTACTTCTTTGCTAATGTTTTCAAATATATTTATGACTATCACTTGTTCTTTTCTGTCAGTGTATATGAGATTAGATATTTGTGGCCCCAGAATCTGATCCTAACTAAATTTGAGAACCGAGGTTAATTTTATGTAGTGCCATAAGATAAAATGGTGGTGGAGGCAGGTTTGTTCACAGGACTGGAAAAAGCACCATCTTAAAGAATGAAGATAACATTGGCAATCTCACCAGATATTCTGAAGTTGGGAGGGTGAATGGTCCATTCGCTTCTTCATCTTTCCTTGGTTGCATTTAACTCTGGAAGAGAGTTCTTCAAGCATCACAAAGTACTCAAAAGTGTGTGTGTGTGTGTGTGTGTGTGTGTGTGTGTGTGTGTGTGTGTGTGTGTGTGTTTAAGATCCTAATAATATGTCATTGATTCATTTGTGTCAAAAGTGAAGAATAATCCTCTCTCTTAAGAAATACAATTTTTTCTCTACTTTCAAAATTGGCAGTCACAATATGTTTGCCCTAATTAGGTACAGCCACCACACAGTAAAGTTGTAACTTCTGAATACTTCACTTGAAGTCATTCAATTTATCGGTTTGGCCTCACTTAGCATCATGAAAAAGTAGGTTTTCCCTAATTGCTCAGCTAATAAATACAAGTAAAGATCTTCAACCAGCTCAAGTAGGGTATGCCTTCCCTTGGAAAGTCAGTGTTGGGCACCAGTGCCGCATTCTCTCTTCAGGATAGTGAAGAGATTCTCCTCAGTGCTAAGACAGGAATTGCACCCCCCATAGAGCCCTTGACACTGAATCTCTATGCAGCAAAATTACTGCTTCACCCTTCTTTCTCTGTTGTCTCCTACAACATGCATTCGTTATTCATTGAGCAGCGTGATCTGTTTGTGGGGTGTGTGGGGGAGGGTCTACCATCTCTGGCTCCAATGTGACTTTTCTAATCTCACTTCACCTCTTGCCAAATGATCAATAATTAATTAAGTGCTCACATCTTCTCAAGCACAAGTTTTCGATGATAAACACAATTTCATCACACACTCCTCGTTCGTGCCCAAACTCTGTGTAATACAATGGGGTCCTAAGTGGGCTTATTTCTGTTTTGGATTTTTACTACATATTACTCTTCTCATCAACAGTTGCAATCTAACCTGCATTCAAAGAATGAGAGAGACAGAGAGTCAGAGATGCAGAAAGGGACTCAGACAGACAGGCACATAGACAGAGAGAGGGAATGAGGAAAGGAAGGAGGGAAGAAGAGAGGGAGAGATACCAGGGCTGGATACCTAGGCAGGTTTCCATAAATGGTGATTCTCTAATTCATGGTAGTTCATTTCTTTTCACATCTCAAGGAGTGATCCAATAAACTTAGTGAGTTGAGAATGTAAGGTAATCCAGGCATGAATGACTCTTGCCTGTAATCCTAGCTACTTAGGAAGTTGAGTCCTAGAGACCTGAAGTTCAAAGCCTGAACCAGGAAGAAAAGTCCAAGATATTCCATCTCCAATTAACTAGAAATGGTGCTGTGACTCAAGTAGTAGAGCGCTAGCCTTGAGCTGAAGAACTGAGGGACAGCACCCAGGCCCAGAGTTCAAGCCCCATGACCAACCAAAAAAAAAAAGTATAACCAAGATAAGTATAAGTTGAGTAGAACTGAAGGAAATAAGAAAGTTGAGCCAGAAGAGTGAAGTATCAGTGAGAAAAAGGAATGTGAATTTCATAAAGGGAAAAAGAAGGGAGATAAAGCTACTCCAAGAGGTAGAGTTGGGGGTCACATAGAATCCATGAGAAGATTTGCTTGGGCATTCTCGTAGGGGTATGTGTGTGGGGGAAGGGTTTATGTTGTGTGTGACCATGAGAGGTGTTGTCTCCCAATCATGCCACAAGCAGTAGAACCATCTGCAGATTTTTAGGGTCCCTAAGGTCTGCCCGGATCCCTGGGACAATGGAAACCACTCAGATCATCCATGCTGTGAACCATGAGCTTTCAAACTTAATCTCTACCCTTCCAGCAGCTCTTTTCCGAGAAAACTACTGTTTCTCTATGTGGGTTAACTACCCATTACATTAGTTAAATTCACTGTGCATTTAAACATAAACTGCGCGTAACTTCAGGACAGGTGGACAGAACTTCAGGACAGGTGGACAAAATCTTCTCTCCCTTCAGTCCGTGGTTATTTGTTTACTTATTCTTGGTGGTCTGGGGTTTGAACTCCAATCCAGGCAGGTACTCTAGTCACAGAGCCACGTCTGCAACTGCGCTCACTGTCTTCTAGTAATTTCTGAGACAGGGTTTCACTTTCTGGGCCAGCACCATCCACCCACATCAGACCACCTTTTAGTGAGGATTCCAGGCTTACGCCACTGCGTCCAACACCTCTTTGGGAAAAGCGAAGCTGTTCCAGCCTCGAATCACAATCCCAATGATCTCAGCTGCCCAAGTAGCTAGGATTGGAGTCATCATCCCTTGGTGCCTAGATCTCTTGTAATGATCACTAGTTCCCCGGCTGTAAACCTGACAGGTTAGTATTTATTAGGCTTTTATTTTTCCTGTTAAACTGACGTTGAACAATTCTGTGATTAGTATTAGTATGTCGGTCATCTCAACTATTCACGCAGGTATGAGTCAGAAGATCTCTGTCTGACGCCTACCCTGGGCCGAAACACAAGACCTCATCTGCAAAATAAGTCTCTGATATGGCAAGACGCTTTCTGGAATCGAATATCGGTAAGGTATAGCATTTCTTTAGACTCCGGCTTCTTCTGGTAAGACAGAATCATATGCTGTAAATGCCCTCTTGTGAGCAGTACACTACTCAAGGTCAAATAAGCCATTTGCTCTCGTCTGACATGGGTGGACTGTTGAGATGAACAGATTTGACATATTTAAATAAAACATTCTAATAGCATGTTCTGGCCTGGGAGGCCTCAGGCAGCATACATTGTATTTGTAAGACACCATGGCTTAATTACGCTCATAAATGAATTATACCAATTTCCATTTAAAACCATAAGTGTTACAGTTGAACTAGGGTCAAATTAAACTTTCTGTCAATTATGCAGATTACTTAAGCAATTATGTAAATTGTTAATAAATTCTTCAATGCTGTGGAATTTTTCCTGAGAAAATAGCTTTTCATGCGCTTGAGCTCAATTATTTAGAGAAGGGGCGGGGAGAGAGAGAAAGTAAAGGCACCCCGAAACAAAACCTCGCCCTAATAGCTATCTCTGGGGTGCCCATAAATTCAGGCCTTCTGATTTCTCAAGATCTCAGTTTAACCTGTTTTCTTCTCAAGAACTTCTTCATTGTGTTTCTTTCTTATATAAAGATGCATGATCTCTGGTGTCCACAAAAAGAAAAAAAAAGATGGATGATAAAAATACAGATCTGTATTGTATCCGGTTGACTAGTGTTTTTCAATTCTCTTCTTTCGCTGTTAGTGGGCTTTTGAACTCAGATCCTCACACCTGCCAGGTTTTGTACGGCTTGAGCTCATTCAGCGTCCCTTCCTGCTTTGCCCGTTTTTGTTTTGTTGTATTTCTAGGTAGGACCTTGTGCTTTTGCTCAGAGCTGGCTTCCAGTTCCAATCCTTTTCCACCCACAGCTCCCAGCAGCAAGTCCGCCTTGGGGACATCTTGCCAGAGCTGTCCTCCAAATCTCTGTATTTCTCCAGAAACCGGGACTCTAGGCATGTATCACCACACTCCGCTTCACAGTCCTCATCCTCTCTTGCTTTGTTTCAGGGCATTTGCTCACTGCTCCATGACCCCCCATCCTTGATGCGAATAAGCGGATGAAGGGGCCAAGAACATGCCTTCCTCATACATTGTGCCAATTACCACGTTCGTTTCTCTGTCGAGGACAGAGAGATTCTGCGTTGACCAAAGGCAAGCAAAATGCCCACGAACCTTAGATATAGCAATACCAGACCCATCCCACAACTGTCAGTTTCTAGGTTATCTGAGAAAACCATCTCTTTCATGAACAACCATACCTGCAGTGAGCGCAGCTGCGTCTTGTCTTTGCTTTCAATGTAAAGTTTAAAAATAGCCTTTTGTATGCCAAGCACATGGCTGGATACTGTTATACTAAGACTGACACATTTCAGGGAAATCGGGGTAAGCAATCAACCTACTGGGGAGGGGGACAGCATGGAATGGGGCTCATCTGGTGTCATGGGTGGTTTGTTATTTCTCATGCTTGGCCATCAGCCTCAGCATTGTCTATCCTGCCTGGAAGATCTTTCTGTCTCTCAGGCCTCCAGAGATCTTCATGAGGAATAGAGGGACAGAGGGGTGTGAAACTCATTCCCGCCCCATCAGAAGGCTCTTGGAGACTGGCAATGAGAAGGCTGGGAATGCTAAGTCCAGAGCATCTGGACCATAACCACCCTGCCTTTCCCAAGTGTGTGTGCAGCGCTGGCTTCACGAATCTCGGAACAGAAAGGACAAAAGTCACCCTGGGTTTGGAAGGCCACTTGACTCTTGTACACCTCAAGCACCACAAAGTGGGTTTGAATCCACCTCAACCCTTTCCAGAGTTCACCTGTGACTAATTGAAACCTTAATAAAGGCAAAAACAAATTAAATATATATACATATATATGTGTGTGTGTGTATATATATATATATATATATATATATACATACACCTGACCTTGGTTCTCTGGGTCTCCTCCCTTTGTGTAAATTAACATTGCAACATGAGTTATGAAAAAAAAAAAGAGAGAGAGCAGCGGGTGTGGTGAAATGTGCATATTGATGAGGGAGAAGAGAAAACTCAATGAATGCTAAATTATGGGTCTACAGAGGGCTGCCTTTGTTCCAATCTGCATGTCACTATCCGTAGACTCCAGAGAAAGCACCAGGGCCAGTATACCTGACAAACCTTCCTCTTCTTTCTTTCAGAGAAAAAAAAATATATATATATTCTTTGTGATTCAGAAGGAAGACTTTATAAAATATCAGATGAAAAGATGCCTTTTAAATTGTGCCGGCTTGGTGGGGACCGCTCTCTTCCTGGCCCCTCTACATACTTGAAAAGCCCCCCCAGCACCTGGAATAGATTGCTTCTTAAAAACAACAACAACAACAAAAGACATTTTTCCCCTTTCCCCAAACAAAGATTCCCCCCGCAAAATGTATTTTCCCCCTCATCTGCCCAACAACAATTCAAGATAGATCCTCTCCGCGTTCCCCACTTTCAAGACTCCATCTGACTGTAGACAGAAAGCTATTTCAAGCATTGAAAACAGTCTTATTACCCTGCCATTTTTGCACAGGTTTTTTTTTTCCCCCTTGACATTAGAGAGTCCGAAGTGACATACATTTTTTATAGCTTCATAAAGTCGTCTCCTGACCGGGTCACGCTTCTCATAACTAGGGAGCAGAGCGCTTGAAAAAACCCATTCATCAACGTAAAAGCAGCCTCCGTCTGCAAGTTCCAATATGCACAGCCAGGCCGGATCCAGCCCAGTGTAAATGCTAACTTACTCCTTTGCTAATGCCAGATGACCCCCTCGCTTCTATGAGCCACACAGAGGAGGATGCGAAGGGCACGGTGGGTGCCAGCCCAGACACAGCCCAGCCCCCTGCCCGCCTGCCCCACCCCCACCCTGCTAAATGTACTGAACACACTCAAAAATTAGCTGCCTATTTGTACTAATTAAATATTCAATTAAACAAAGATAAAATTGTGAAGGGGAAAAAATGCGTTCTTGCCTAATGGACTATAGCTCATTTATAACTTTTCCACAGATATACCATTAGAGTTCTGATTTTAAATAAATAAATAAAAGGAAATTCTGTTACAGTTTTTTTTTTAATTCATCTTTTTGATGAAACATCCAATCTTAGAATGTCATAGAAGACAGGTTGGGGGAAAGGAAAGAAGGAAGGAAGGAAGGGAGGGAGGGAGGGAGGGAGGGAGGGAGGGAATAAATGAGGGGAATAAGGCTCTTCCTTAAACTTCTGGTGATAAGCTGAGATTCCTTCCATGAAAATTGAAAGTGATCCCAGGGGATCTTTTCTGAGAAATTTAAGGAATTTACCAGGGTGATTGATTCTGAAGAATGCAGGCTTTGGGATTTGTAAACTACCTACTATTAAAATTAAAATATTCTGCCAGGCTCTCCTAGCTCCTGTCTGTAATCCCAGCTCACGTCAATCTGGCTCACACCTGTCATCCTAGCTACTTAGGAGGCTGAGATCTGAGGATTGCCATTTGAAGCCACCCTGGGTAAGAAAGTCTATGAGACCCTTATCTCCAATGAATAACCAAAATGCTGGAAGTGGAGTTAGTGCTCAAATGGTAGAGTGCCTGCCTTGAGTAAAAAGAGCTCAAGGTTAGTGATCAGGCCCTGAGTTCAAGCCCCAGGACCAGCACAGACACACACAAGAAGTATTCTGATGGGTGCGGTGCAATGAACCCCAGGATTCGAGTGGCCCAACATTTCTGAGTTTCCAACTCTGTTCTTGATATTCTGGGTTCCTCTACTGACCCTTTTGATTTCAGAAGCCAAGTCTAAGATCACAACTAAAATATAACAAACCACCCTGTAGGAATGTGTTCCTACACAGGATTGTGGCTCAAATAAAGTATCTCTGCATTTTATGTGCACACACTGACACAGACACATGTAATACAATATATAAAGAATATAGCTATGCAAGCATAATTCCATATCACTATAAAAACATCCACAGAGACACATGGATTTATAATTTTGTACACAGCTCAGAAATAGTGGGAAGTCAATGTAGAGGAGATAATAAAGCCATGGAAATCTAATCGCACACTGTATAGTACAAGAAATGGTGCCAAAAATGGAAATGAGCATCTACCATCACACAATCCCTGCCCGCCCCCTCCCTCTCTCTGCGTGTCTTAGTCAGAATTCCTCTCAAATCCCAGACCATGGTGTCATCACAAAAAGTCACCCCTGGGAACAAGATGGTGCTCCCTCTCTCTGCCACCAGATCTCCTTCCATGTGATGGAGACTAGGAAAGACTGAATCCCTTCTGGTAACTAGGTAAGAATAAACTGGAAATTAGCTAAAGCACATCTTGCCAGTTATTTATTTTGAATTTAAGATACTGGCTATTAGACCCTTCTACTGGCATTCGTCTATTCTCCTGTTTTTGTTGTTGTTGGGACCAGACTTTGAACTCATGTCCTTGCTTGGTTTTCTAGCTCCTGTCTGGTGTTCTACCATGTGAGCCACACCTCCATCCCAGCTTTTTGCTGGTTTTTTGTTTTTTGTTGTTTTTGAGATGGAATCTTGCAGATGTGTCTGCCTGGGGTGGCATCAAACCATAATCTTCTGAATCTCAGCCTCCTGAGTAGCTAGGATTACAAACATGAACCACAACCACCCCTGCATATACATGTGTGTGTGTGTGTGTGTGTGTGTGTGTGTGTGTGTGTGTGTATAATCCCTCTATGAGATCAGGAAATATTGTTTGTGAAACTACTTGAGGAACAATTCTGTAGCCCTGAAAGGATTTGTCTCTCGACAGTGGCTGTCAACAACAGCTGAGAATTCCTCTTATTGATGAGACAGCAGATGGAGTGGCGTCTCCTGAGAGTCTCGCTCTCAGTTATAAATTCAGGTATAAAATAAAATCTGGAGATGAATACGGGGAGCACATCTGCAAGTGGAGGACTTCCTGCTGTGAGGGGGAAGACTGCCTTCCAAGGCCTCTAAGCCAGCTCCCGCCGCCTGCCTCACCCAGCCCACAGCTAGTGAGCAGCGCTTGGTATTTCCTCCCGCAGAAAACCCAAGCTCACCAGTGCTACGTACTTACCTTACCATCTTGATGGGTTCTCAAGGAAGGTTTTGTGTTCTTTCTCTTTAAAGCTCTACTTAGAAAATGAGTGATAGCATCCCCAGAGGAGTCGTTAGGACATAGCACCATCTCTACTTACTCCAATGTAATGAAATACATTAAATTGCATGATCATAATATATATATATATATATGCACATTTTTTAATGGGTGATAGTAGGGCTTGAACTCAAGGCCTTGGACTCAAAGACTCTCTGTCTCTGTGTAGGGGCTTTACCATTTGAGCCAGCCATTCCTTTTTGCTCTAGTTATTTTTGAGCTACTGTCTAGCTTCTTCCCCAAGCAATCCTGAACAGCAATCCTTGTATTTATGTTTCCCACTGTGTCTAGAATGATAGACACATCCCATCATGCCCAGATGTCTCTCTAACTTTTCTTCTTCTTCTCCTCCTCCTCCTCCTTTTTCTTTTTCTTTTTTTTTTATTTTTTATTTTTTGGCCAAGTTGAAATTTTTAATTTCTGTGTGTGAATACTGGAGCTTGAACTCATAGCCCTAAGTGCTTTCCCTTAGCTTTGTTCACTTCAGGCTGGTGCTCTTACCACTTGAGCCATAGCTCTACTTCTGGCTTTTTGCTAATTAATTGAACATAAGAATCTCACAGTCTTTCCTGCTCTGGGCTGAGTTTGAACCATGATGCTTATCTCAGCTTCCTGTGTAGCTAGGATGACAGGCATGAGCCACCAGGTCTTGGCTGTCTTGGACGGTTGATCTTCCTCCCCTCCCCCTTCCACATGGCTGGAATGACAGACTAAGACTAACCCTGAGCCCTGTTATTGGTTGAAAGAGTATCTAACAAACTTTCCCCAGGTTGTCTTAGAATTATGATCTACCTGATCTGAACTCCCCATGTACATAGGATTACAAGTGCCTGGTCCACATTACATCTCCACCAAAAGAAGAGCATTTTACTATCTTCCTTTTTGAAGAGCCCTGGTGAATTTTATATGCACCATTAGGTAAAAACACAAAATCTTTCACAAGGTACTTGAATATAATGCTGTTCAGAATCGTAAGTACAGAACCGATAGAATGGATATGTTTTGACATTTGTATTAATATTTATTTATTGGATGTTAAGCAGCTTTCAAAATGATCTGGAATGTCATATCAGTTGTAGATTATTACCTAACTCTATTTGACAGTTTCTGTATGTAATCAAACAATAAAATAAGCTAGGCCATGGTGGCTCACGCATGTAACCCTAAGTATTCAGAAGGCTAAGATCTGAAGATCATGGTTTGAAGCTACTAGCCTGGACATTCAAGTCTGTGAGACTCTTATCCTCACTAAACTAACAAAAAGCCAGAAGTGGGGCTGGGAAGGTGGCTCAGTGGTAGAGTGCTTGCCTTGCATGCATGATGCTTTGGGTTCGATTCCTCAGCACTACATAAGCAGAAAAAGCCGGAAGTGGTACTGTGGCTCAAGTGGTAGAGCGCTAGCCTTGAGCTGAAGAGCTGAGGGACAGCGCCCAGGCCCAGAGTTCAGGCCCCAAAACCAACAAAATTAAAAAGCCAGAAGTGGTGGCTCAAGTAGCAGAGTACAAAAAGAAGCTCAGAGACACCCAGGTCCTGAGTTCAAGTGCAAAGACCAGCACCAAAAACATATAATAACAATAACAATAATATAGAACTCCCAGCATTTCTAAACATAGAAATACTGTAGCATTTGCATTTATTTCCTTTATTTCATAATCTTATAAAGCAAGACTTACTTTTGTCTATTATTCTGCTATGAGTGCTTTAATAAAGTGATACAAAGCAGGGGCTATAGGTCTGCAAGGCATACTGAGACCTCAAATTAATGTTCTCTGCCTAATCTTCTCCCAGACATAATCTGTGATTACATTTGCTTCCCCTGAAGTTCCTCAGCAGTCTGGGGACAGCTGGCCCATTTGGCTTCCCTATCTCCATCTACTGATCATTCAGCTACTCCAGTCATGAGTTGAGCTATATACGCCCAGATCCCTTCGAAGGGATAAAGGGTGAATGTCTCAGGGTAGGGATAAAAGGATCCATGCTCCGTCTCCACCGTCATTAATTCCTCCACACCAGCACCGCCTATGGCCACTTAGTAGGTGTTCAATAAAGATCTGTAGAAGTCTATATAAATAAACATGAGCTTGATTGTTAGTACAAGTCTGAGAAAATACTGAAAGGGTTTAAGTGTTAGAGTGACAATTTTCCATATTTCTTTGCAAGTAAATGAGATCAGAAAGGAAAAGATCAGAAGAAGAAAAACAATAAAGAGGCAGAGAGACAGGTGAAATTTTAATAAGGTACTGAAGGACCCTGGAGACCACTGCCCGAAGAACTGGTGTCAACGACAACTTTAACGGGTGAATTGAGACCTTCTGCTGGTTCTCCAGGACATGCTTCAGGATCTGGTGGCTTTGACATCTCATTGCCATGGGCTGATAGCACACTGGAGGGGAGGCAGATTCACACAGAGTAAACACTCCCGCCACCAGAAATCAACACCCATTCCAAGTCTCCAGTGTCATACACGAAGTGGCTTGGGCTTTACATTAGGAATGAGGGTCGGGATACTTCGAGCAAGGGGCAAAGCGTTTACCAATACAGAAACAGAGGAGATTAGAGCGCTCCGAGAGCAAACTGAGAACCTAAGCGATAAACTTCACCTATATGTTAGGGAGAGAGAGGGGTAGAATACATATTTAAAAAAAGAAAAAAAGAGGCAATGGCTTAGTGAGTAATCTGTAGTCCCAGTTTCTTGGTTACTTGGGAGATGCATTATAAATTGCAGATCAATCTGAGCACAATGAAGGAGACCTCATCTCAAAAAGGAAAAAAAAAAATCAAGGCCGGGAGTGTGGCTCATAGGGAAAAGCAATTGGCCTAGCAAGTTGTAGGTCCTGGCCTTGGGTCAAATTCCCCAGGATCCAAAAAAAAAATTAATGTTTCTAAGTATTAATGTTTTTATACTGAAGTACAAATGGTACTTGACATTTGTGAGACAGATTATCATGAATTTTGCAAAGACTATTTACTTTTAGGTCACTACATAAAATAGGCATGAGTCACGCAAATGTATATTGCAATCAGCACATTTTAGTAAAGTATCTGTGATATAATTTGAAAGATATATAAATATATATATATAAATATATATATAAATATATGTATAAATATATAAATGCTTGTGTGTACATGTATATAAATGTATACATGTACATGAACATGTATAGATGTATATGAGTATGGATATATATACCTATGCTATAAAATATAGCCAAATCCATTAGAATGCAACCAAATCCATTAACATGCCTGGAAAATTTGAATACCTTAAGATATCAGATACCATTAAAGATAGGTTATCTATTTGGAAGATATATGTATTTGTGCATAAGGGCTTTGTTTGGAAGAAAAATGAGTTAGTCTGATAAAATCTCAAACCTAATTTAAATTTGATATGAACAAGAATCTTCAACAAAGGTTCCTCAAACTATAATTGATCTAGTGAAGTCTGTTTGCCTGAATTCCCGCAGCTTGGAACGTGATAGGAAATGCTGGTTTCGTTCTATGTTGTTTGTTTCGTTTCTCCCCCTCAGAAGGAGGAAAGGCCAAAAACCCTTGGTTCAAAACTCCCCTACACAAGACTGCTAATTGAAGCAACTCAGCTGGGAATTTAAACTTCGGAGGGATTATGGGACGCACACTTTGTGAACTACCAAGGTTCGTTCTCTAGGACAGCATTCCTGCGCTGTGCGGGCCAGAACGCCTTTTCTCTGCAGCAATTCTCTTTGTTCTACCATTGAGGACGCAGGGCCGCGTTCCTGCCACCAGCAAAAGTATGTCAGATGCCTTCACTTTTCAATCCGGAGTCAACAAACTCAATGGGCTTTCTTTTGACCCAGCAATCTGTGAGATTCTAGGAGGCAATAGGGGTGTCTGGCATAAGAAACCATCTGGTACCCCATGGGCAGACTACTTAAGCTCCACACTGGCTGCCCGTACCCCCTTCTCTCTGTATTGATGATTTCATATGGATTTCCATAAAATTCCAGTCTATATTCTATAACAGGGATGCCCTTGGATAATTAAGGTATTAAATGTTTGATACATTTCCCTAATGTTTAAGCTAAGGATATATCTCCCTAATGAGTGATAACGTGTCAAGAAAACGAGCAATAACAACTGCCAAAAGGGAACCCTAATCTACTTTTGGTGGGAATGTAAATTTGTTCATCCACTATAGAAAGTAGTATGGAGGCTCCTCAAAAAAACATAGAGCTTCCCAATGACCCAGCAATCCCACTGCTGGACATTTATCCAATAGAACACCAAAAATGTTACAGTAAAACCACCATAGCTAAGAAATGGAATCCACCCAGATGACCCTCAATGGATGAATGGACCAAGAAAATGTGACATATGTACATAATGGAAAATTACTCATCTATTAGAAATAATGAGCAATTTTCTTGCAGGTAAAGTCCTTCTTATCTGAAGACATAGAGGTAACTTACAGGTGGTCTGCTATTTCTGTCCCAGGTGCAAAACAGGTCTGTCTCACAAAATTCGCATAATGCAGGACCTGGGTTATTGTTCTGAGCACTTTAAAAATTATACAGTTTTATCAGCCCAGAGCTGATTGAAGTTTTATTACCAGTAGTGTAATAGGTTTTTTACCACCAGTAATGTAACTCATTTGTTGCTCTATGTTAGAGAGAGAAATCTACATATAGAATTTAATTCCTATTAAACTGTCTGTTGGTTGGCACAATCCTTTCCTTTGCAAAAAGAAGAATGCAGAAACTGAGTTCATTATAAATATTAGTCAAAAGACAAGTAAGATTATTATTGTTCAACATGGAAAAAAATCACTGCTATCAATAAAGCCTAGGGAAGTCTACCTTACTCCACTTCAGGAAACATCTAATATAAACAGTTATTTCATAATAAAAAATAAGTATCAGAGAATAAAACATAAATGAAACACATTTATTATGTAGTACAATGTTTACCAAGAAAATATTGATTAAAAAATTCCAATGGAGATTTACCCATAAGTATACTTACGGGTATATTTATCTCATAAGTATAGTAAACTCTTGCTAACTACCTTTTGGTGTGGAAGAGGGCAAGAAATTCCATAAATGTAAATTTGACCTAAATCTCCAACTATTGGAATAATGTCAAAGATGAGTGGCTAACATGGACTGTTCTCAATCCTAATATTCTCCGTGCATCACTGACCGAACATTCTCTGGTAACCTTCACAGTAGCTTCACTGACACGTAATTCTGCGTGTCAGTATGTCTCGTTAGAACAATTTCAGCCCTAAGATGGAAATTGGGGCTTCTTGCCCCCTCACCTGATCAAGCACCTGCGTAGTTCTGATTGAAGGAGGGAAACCCGCTACAAAGGTGTAACGTCCCTATGTGAATATCCACGCCTCCCCTTTCCTCCTCCATGGCTACTTCTACCCATACAGTTGAACTTTAAGAGGCCCAGGAGAAAGAAGAAATAAGACTTTAAATAATTTATTTGGAGAAACAGCCAGTGAAGAGGAACAAATCATGTTTCGCTAAAAGAACCGAGACCTTTGACTTTCCTCTTTGCGCTCCACTACCTGGAGCTCGAGCTGGATTGCATTAGTGAAATTTCCCTTTGATGGCATTTTAATATTCTGCCTTGATGACTTTTTAGCAACATTTACTTTCAGAGGTCTCGCGTGTTCCCTCCGAGGAAATGAAACATGTCAGAGCCCATTACAAAAATCAAAATTTAAATACCTCGGCCACGTTCAGGCTTACACACAATCCCATCAGCGCTTACGCTGGAACTCACAACGATTCATTCTCTGGCTCAATCAGTAATGAGTACATTTGATGAAGCATTCTAGGGTCAGGGAACACACGTTAGTGATCTAACTTAACCCACTGATGCCTGGCCACAGAGGACCAAGGCGGGATTCGATGCAATTGGAGCATGCAAATGCTTTTCAATAGGCCTCCCCTCCCCCTACCCCCTCCTACACCCCTTCCCCCCACCAACCACCCCACCCCTGTCCCAAGAAACTTTACTTTGGGGTTCTTTCCTTTTTTGTCTATTGTGGGGCTTGAACTCAGCATTTGGGTGTTGTCTCTGAGCTTTTTGACTGAAGGCTAGCACTCTACCACTTTGAGACACAGATCCACTTCTAGTTTTTGAGTGGTTAATTGGAGGTAAGAGTTACACAGGCTTTTCTGCCTGGGCTGGCTTTGAACCATGATCCTCAGATCTCAGCCTCCTGAGTAGCTATAACTACAGGTGTGAGTACCTGGTGGGTTCTTTTCTTTTCTTTAATAACTACAATTCCCACTAATAATGGGAAAGGGGGGACCATAGGACAGATGGAGATTAGACTCAGAGCCTTTTGGGAATTACCATATGATTATATACCTAATAAAAACAACTTATTTAGATTTTATACAACCACTTCCATAGACAATGCTTGATTAAGGGGCATGATCAGTGAATTGCTGAAAGTTTTTCTTTCCATTTAGAAAAACTTAACCCTCCTCCTGCACCCCTGATTCTCTGGGGGAAAAAGTAAACATATTTCTAGCAACAACATTAAGGCAGGTCTAGAATCTGATGAACTTTGGTCTGGCATGCAAAAAAGTAATACAACTCATATTTAAAAGCTTCACAAACCCACTTCATTCCACAGATGCTTGTTTTTTTTTTTAAGGTAGGCAACACTATATTTGTACTTCTTATAGTCTTCACACTGTTAAAATTTTATTTCTAAATTAGCCTTCACTAATAATAATTAATAAGTTGACTACTTTATGACTCATTTTGCTTGCTTCAAAAAAAACAGGGCCCTCTTCTTTGAAATTTTTAAATTATCCTATTAAAAGCCTTAAAGATCATTCTCTTCTTACTATCATGAGTCACAGAAAGTTTCAACTAAAACCAAACTCATCAGAAGATCCCTATCCCTAAGCAGTTAGAAGAAACAGGAAAGAAAGAGCATGAATTAAAATAGATTGAGACCCGATTGAAGTCCAATTTTCCACCACGATTTATAGGTGGAAACTTTTGTCTCTGAAGTTATATTTTTTCTCATTTTCCAGATCTATGAAAACCTCTCTAAAGGGCAAGATTATTTATTATGACATGAAAACTAGAAAAATCAAAACATCTGCCAACAAAAAAGGAAAGGAACTCCTACAAATAAGTTAGAAACTTCTCCTAAGTGGGCTTTGATTGGAATTCAGAGAGGAGAATTTACTTCTTTGCATTGAAACAAAGAGGCTCAGAAGAATGTATCCCTAAATATTATGTGCTTGGGAGTAAGTCTGCTTGCTCTCCATGCATAATTTTGTATCATGACGTGTCATAAAAAGGGATAAGGTTATTGGGATGTAATTATCCCTGAGATTATTTAGGCAGGTAAACTTCTACCCGAAGCTAACTATGACACATTCCTGTCTATGAACTGACTCACCAATCTAATAGCAATCAGCAGAATTAACTGAATCTAGTTCCAACTCTCAGATGTGGATGTTTGTGCAAACTGGCCGGGTAGGAAAGTGTGGGCGAGTTCACTGCTATAGGTCCATTCACTTGACGTGTCCTCATAATATAGTTTCAGGCAATAACACCATTCAAAAGTAATGTGATTATAATTTGCAGCCATTTTTATCAACCTAATCCAGGACCTGTATATGGAGTCTTTGACCCGTTTCCTTCTCCTATTGATCTTCCTCCTTGCCCTCACATATATTATTAATCCACCAACTACCATGCTGCACTGCTCTTCTGTAACACAAATTTATGCTAATGGCTGTCTGCATATGCTTATATCACATCTCTATATTAAGCTTAATAGTCTGTTACATTGCTTCTTAACCCTGTGTCCACACATGATTAACTTCTCTGATTTCTTTCAAAACCGTTATTAACACAGTGTAGCATTTCACTCAACATGTCACTAAGTTTCTCTGCCGAGTGCCAGAGTTGGGGGTGATTATAAAACCTTTCAGCTTCTACAAGTACCAAAAAAAGAGAGACATATATAAAATTAAGGATGCATGAAGATATTATCCCTTTTATGTAGTGCTACAACCTGACAGAGCTGCAAAAGCTTGAAGCTGACATAAGTCATAGGCCGGAAACAATTCTCACGGGGTCTTTCGCCACGTTAACAGAAGAGGGTACACTGAAAATAGTAACCAAAGCAGATCATGATGGAGCAGACCATACTCAGAATTCTCCTTTGAAGAACGTCAGAGAAATTCTAGAATTTAGGTTCCATTAAGCTTACCCGTTGATTGTGAATAATATTTAAGCTTTCAGAATATGTATTCTTAGACTACAGGGCTTAGGGATAATGAAGGAGGGCAGTTATTTTAAATTTCCAGAAAAAAATAGTTTCAAACTATGTGTCAAGAAACATCCTGAAAGCATGCTTTTTATTCAGTAAGCTTATAGACTCCTCTTAAAAAGAGTGTTATAAAAATCCAATTCAGGGTCAACATGTAAGGCCAATTATGTAGCCTCTTTGCCTTTGATGGGGTAAGAGTGAGATTTTTACAAATACAGGTACAGGAGGAACTTACTATGCACCAAATGAGCCCTGGATTATAATTTAACTCCAATGCGCCCAATATAGGGTGCAACGTTCATCCACAACAAACAGACTGAGCTTATGTCTATATGAATGGGGGGAGGGGGGAGGGGAATGGAGGATGGAAGTTCCTATTTTTCCAAAATCATTGGTTCACATGAATGTATACATGCATTCTAAGTAATAAAAGGGTACATGTTGATGTTTTCCAAAATCTACAGGAATATCTTCTTTGTATTTTTACACTTTTGCCTACACACAAACACACACACACACACACACACACACACACACACACAACTTTTGATTACTTAGCATGCAGTTAGCATTGTCCCTAAGATTGAAATGCTCAGTGATATATATATATATATATATATATATATATATAATCATATATATGTATAAAATGTATATTGTCCTAAATGAGATATATTTATATGTGTGTATATGTGTGTGTGTGTGTGTATATATATAAGATACACACACATATTATATTGAGCAACAGGTCCCCATCCATACATCCCTCTCTGTCTACTTCAACCTCCTACTGTATTTGCAGCTAGCTGATGTAGCGCTCACCGTAATCCCTGCCTTACAAACTGTTGAAGATCTCAAGTTCACAGCCCAATAAACCCAGGAATGACTCTGCCTCTTCCACTTGCTGTCCAGATGACCCCAGGGAAGTCACATAACATTTCTGATCTTCGTTCTCTTCATGACAGGAACATCATCTCTCTGCTCGCTATATGCAGAGCGCCCTCATTGGTTGGAATGATTACCTTTACCCACTATCAGCAAGGAATACCAGCTTGCCGCCCCCCCCCCCCATCTCAAAGCACTGATTAGGAGGGCTGGTGTTCAAGTAAGACCAATGCAGCTCCTGGCTCCCACTTATTCTCTCCTGGACCCATTTCTCTTGTTAAAGCTATATACCCCTTTCCATCCGTGCCCACAATGCAGCGCTATAAGAGCTCCCCCTCCAAACCCAACAGGAGGAAGGATGAGAAATGCCAGAGGAAGCCGCAGCACGGCCCACAGCAAGCCCACTTGGCATATTAGATCACCCCAAGCAACCCCCAGATGCATACCGCCCAGGGAAGTAGTCCATCACGGGCATCATTCCAGCCTGGGTTCTGCCTGACCTCTGCCCCGACAGCCACCTTTTCTGCTTGACCTTCAAGCGTCTACTCCACAACCCCAAGTTTCTCTTCCTTTAGTGGAAGAGCGGTTTAACTCTCCACCTCTGATCCAGGCTCAGCATATTTCAAAAGCCCATGTGGAATCATCTCTTTTTTCTCGTAATACTCTTTTTACTTTTTCTTCCAATTGGAAGAACTATTATGAATGACAGTCCTAAGAGGGACCAGAACAAATCAAACATCTTTCCTGAATGAAATCATATGGATTGTAGTCAACATTCAGTTTCTCACCAGAAGACCATAAAACGTATTTGTTCCATAAATACAAATAAAACACTCATTTACTTTTTTAAAAAATCCTTCCTCATTTTTTGTTGCTGTCATTTACTTGTTTGTTTCATTCTCCACTATTAAGTTTTATTTTGTTTGCTTGTTTCATTCTCAAATATTAAAGTTTCTTTGTTATTGTTTTCTTGTTTGTTTCATTCTCAAGTATAAGTGAGTGAACTTAGTCCAGGCATTGTAAAACATGTGCACAGGTAACAGATATGGGTATATTGAAATGGCTAGCCTTGTATGGGGCCAGATCCACACACCTAAAAGTACTGTATTATGAGCGAGGCACCCTTGGTTCATATCTGTAATCCCAGCTACTTAGGAGGCTGAGATCTGAGGATTGCGGTTGAAAGCCATCCAGAGCAGGAAAGCTCATGAGACTGATCTCCAGTCAACCAGCAGAAAGCCGGAAGTGGAGCTGTAGTTCAGGTAGTAGAGTGCTGGTCTTGAGCAAAAGAAACTCAGGGACAATACCTAGGCCCTGAGTTCAAGGGCCTATGAGCAACACACACACACACACACACACACACACACACACACACACACACACACACACACACACACACACACACACACACACACACGTACTATACTTTGGTCCCTCTGTAAAGGAGAGTTTGATGACTTTCATCCTAAATAGGCTGTCTATTAAATCAGATTCCCCTCGAAGAGCACGAACCTAGGCTTGGCACATTGCAATCAAGTCGAATTGATGTTTTAGGTGCAGTGACCAGCTTTGTGCAACTACTTAAAATATAATCATTTCTAAAGAGCTAAAATCACTTTTACCTGAAATATACTCACCGGTTAAAAATTGTATGGCACAAACAAAAACAGAATAGAGCAGCCTGGAGACACAGCTGTGAGTTGGGGCTTAGCTCTTCCACCCTATACCATTATCTAATGGAATCCCAAGATCTTTGACGAGTGTCATTTGCAGAAGACCCCTTGGGTTCCCCCTCTGGTCGGCAGTGGACTTAATTTGAGGTTAAATCCTCTGGCCAGTTGGAGTCTGAATTTAAAGAAGAGATCATCTTGGAGCTTCTTCAAATATTTGAGGGACTAGATGAGCAGGGAGAGGTCCCAGGGCGCCCAGAGCAATCTGAGATCTGTGATTGAACTTGCCCATCCTGTCCTGTCCGACACGCAGAACAAACCTCTTCACTTTCTGCCCGTGATGTCTTCTTCATTTGTATGATTAACGTGCTGTTCCATATTGGGTCACATTCCCCAAACTGTATAGTGGGTCGTTCTGATTGATCATTGGTCATGTGTTTAACTCTGGCGAAGCAACAACTGAATGTGGACCTAAGTCTACAATAGAAAGCAAAACTATGCAAGTTCAGAGAGGCTTGGGAACCTTGTATTTTAAGAAATACAGAGGTGGAGGGGTAACTGAATGGCAGAGAGCTTGCCTACCATGCACAAGCCCTGGGTGAGATCCCTAGCCCCAAAAAACAAACAAAAACCCAAAATGTTTATTCACTTACGTTTAACTCACAGCAAATAGGGGATGAGCTGCACACATATGACAGATCATAAGATGTATTTTGCTGGAAAATATTATTAAATGCTTCTTACTTGTTGATGACACAGCCATCTAATGCATAGCACCATCCATAGTAAATATGCCTGTCTAGATAATATATATTTTGGGAGGCTTTGATTATTTATGTCGAAAGCATATGTGATGCATATGTTAAGTAAGAGAAAACATGTTTGCTATCAGATCAAATATATATATATGCATATATATGTGTGTGTGTGTATGTATATATATATATATATATATATATATATATATATATATATCCAGTAATGGAACATGCTTTTGTTTTAATGAAGATGTTTTTATTCAATTTCAGATTGAAAGAAATGGTTCATAACCCTTGAACCCTGAGACATTTTCCTGTGAACAAATTAGCTTGATTTCACTTCTCTCTTTGTCTTCTGCAAAAATCTATGCATGCACCGTGTGAGGTTATGTGAGACAAAATGCCTAGGAGAGTCCTTTCACACCACATTGCATTAATGGGACCATAAGATTTTTTTTTTAAGCCAAGTTTTCAAATGGCTGCCTGCTAATCTCAAACTGCCTCTCATGGTGTCTCCCCCCGCCCCTCATTTGTGGTAGGCTGCAGATTCACCCTATCAGCTACAATAGGAAGAATTTTAATGGACCAGGAATAAATGCAGTCAATTCTAGTAGGTATCTGCACAATTTCAAATATAGTGAGTTTTAATACAAGAAACGTCTCTGAAAACTAGTAGATTATTTTGTCAGTCAACATGAATTCGATATTCCAAGGACATACTGGTATGATCCTAACAGCTAAATACCTTTTCCTTTTTAATCATTGGTAGTTATATCAAAAACAAAAACAATACATGATAATAAACCCCAGTCAGCATTCATTTCATGATAATGATAATGAGTAAAAAGAAGTCCATTGATTTTAGATACCTATGTACTAAAGATAAAGAACTACGGAGAAAAATTTCAAAAAGTAAGTTATCAATTAAAACACAGTGGAGACAGTAGATTCCATTAAGAGAATATGTATGTATGTGAATATATATATACTGTCTATGGGTTTTTCTTCAGTAATTCATATGATTCAAGTTATTTTTTCCATTTGCCCATTTAACTAGTAATTCCTTCGATTGGAAAAGGACATGTTGCTCAAGTGTAAAGAGTTATTTACACAAACATTTCCTAAAAGTACATTGGGAGGATTGATTTTTTTTTTTTAAGATCCATCATGGGACAATAAATACATAACCTTCCCCCCCACTTCAATATCCCACTGGTATCCACATGTTAAGAGCGGGTGTTATTTATCTCAATGTGTCCCAAAGATCTGGCCAAAGAAAACTAAATGTTAGTTAACACCTCATGGGTAAGAAAGGGTTAAAACTCAGGAGGAGGGCCTGTGTAGACCAAATCCTTGACCTTCCCAAGAAAGGTCTGTCTACTGGCCTGGCCCTAGGCTGGTGGCTCATAGGAGATAAGCACTGAGCCCTAGGAAAATTTTGCCTGATAAGAGTGATTTATTTGCCTGAGGCCTTGGGCAGTGGTGTATCAGCTTGACCAGATACATTTATCCTAACCATGTGACTTGTGTTGGAACCATCTTTTTTTTTTTTTTTTTTTTTTGCCATTGTTGTTGTTCTTGGTGGGGCTGGAATGTGAGTGGTTGAGGTCAAACACACAGGCATGCATACCTGCATAACTGACCCCAATACCCCCACCCCCACCCCCAGCATGGTGGCTCAAGGAAGCCTTTCAAGTTAGCAACACTTCTGAGTTAGCATGGCTCATCAGGTTTTATCACCGCTGGAACCATGTTCATTTCTCCTCCATGCCAGGATCCTCTGCTGATTTTAATCTGTACCCTTTTTTTTTTTTTTTTTTGCCATGACGCATCAGAACCTTGAGTCTAGCAAGTCTAGTCTTTGAATTCTTCTAAGGAGGGAATCTTGGGCAGGGCTGACACACTCACAAAGATTCCACAGACATAAACTGCGGTATGCAGCATGGAAATCATGCAAAAACAACCAAACTCACCAAATCATCTTTCCAACAGTGATGAAGGCGCTAATACTGAATTTCCTCTGAAGCGTATTTGGAGAAAGAATCAAACAACGAGCCATTTGTCTGTGTGTATATATGCATTCTTGTGTATATGCTCATACTTGTTTACAATATAGCTCTAACTCACACATATTAGAGAAAACAGATAACTTTTATGTATTTCACTTAGCATGATTTTTTCCCAGTTCCACTATCCAAATGACATAATATTATTCTTCCTGATGGTTGAGTAAAATTCCATCATATAGATATGGGGGTGTACCACATTTTCATTTTCACTTACCCACTGTCAGGCATCTGGGCTGGATTTAAAAACAACAAAAAAAGAACACTAAACATAGAACTATCTTATGATTTATAATAATAGCACTCTTAGGCATTTATCCAAAGATTACAAGTCAGGATAAAATAAAGACACTTGCACATCCATGTTCATTGCTGCAGTATTCACCATGGCCTAGTTATGGGAACAGTTATGGGACTGACTCTATATATGAGCCTCTCTCTGGGGAAAAAAAGGATATGGCTGATGAAAACAGATGTGAATGCAGAAAGTACCATGCAGCGGAGTTGGTAGACCTCTGTGTGGATCAAGTGAATTGCATAGAAGAATAAAAAATGGGAAAAGATATTAGACTTTTCACTAGTGGATAAAAAAAATGACTGGGCAACTCCGGGATATGTTACAACAAGCTCCTGAATAAAATAAATAGGAAGTATTTTTCAGGCTGTGGGGTTTGAATGAATGCAATCAATCTTCCTTGCATGGGACCTGCGTCGCTCCTCTAGTGAATTAAACATCTCAAAGCAACTCAGCCTGTAAGCAGTAGTCCCGCTTGAACAATGGTCACCCAACCAGGACAATATCCCACACGCCCCCCCGTCACACACTACACACTCACAGTAACTCGGAATGCTGTGAGGAGTCTCTTGTGCGGGAGACACCACAACCAGCCATATTTTTGTTTCTTTTTCCTGTTTTAACTATCTTTCACATATATGTGCAGGATCATTTTCAGTCTGGGCATAGGATATTTGCATTATTTCCAATTGCATAAAACGCACCTCCTATTTTTTTTCCCCTTTTGGAATTTTTAAGATTCGAACTCCACTATTCATGTCTCACGGGGGAATGGATCTCAGAGGATAGGGCATAAATAGGATAAACTTTAAAAATAAAAGAAAATAGAACCAACCCAGATAGCTGCCTCTCAGAACATCTCAGCGTTCGCCACATTCAACAAACATAGTAAACTTACAGTACAGAAAGTGTTCTACTAAACCAGGAAGATGAGAGGGGAACTTCTTTGGCTTTCAGGAAATAGGCAGTCCTGTCATACAGCCCTGCAGCATTGTAACAAAAGGCAAAATGTTCAAGAAAATTAGAGGAAGAAGTCTACATTGGAGATTAGCTGTAAGACAGAGTGGAAATACTGTGGTTTTTTTTTTCCTAGAACAGAGCTGTCCGGGCGTGAGGATTTTACTGTGTGGGAAAATAGATTTTACAAGAACCAAGAGAGAGGTTTGGAAAATGCAATAAGCAGGAGAAGAACTCCCCTTTTCTCTTCTCTCTTCCCCATCATTCCTTCCCTCCTCCCTTTCCCTTTCCCTCTTCTCTTCTCCCTTACCCTTCCCTTTCTATCCTGTACCCTCCCTCATACCCTCTTCTTCCTTCCTTCCTTCCTTCCTTCCTTCCTTCCTTCCTTCCTTCCTTTCTTCCTCCTCCCTTTCTTCCTCCCTTCCATCCTCCCTTCCTTCCTCCCTCCTTTCCTTCCTTCCTTCTTCCTTCTTTTTTCTTTCTCGCTCTCCTCTCTGTGTCCCTCTCTGATTTCTCTCTCTACCTCTCTGTCTCTGTCTCTGTCAGCTCTGTCTCTCTGTCCATCTCTCTCTGCCTGTCTCTGTCTCTCTGTCTCCCCCACCCCACCTCATAGGAAAAGGTATTGCTATGTAGCCCAGTCTGGCCTCCCACCCCCTCTCTCTCCCAAGTACTGGGAGATATATTATAGACATATACCACCATACCCAACTTTGTTTTTTGCTTTTTTCCACCTCTAGTTTTAGGTCATTCAACATAATTTCCATAATCCTCCACGTCTGTCTCCCTTAGCTACATCAAAATAGCATCCTGAGTCCGTGATGAGGACAGTACGTGCAGCTAGAACTTATGGAGGTCCAGCTCTTGAATCACAAGATCATTTAATCTGTCATTAAACTGCGTTAAGTTCCACACAGGTGAGTGATGTAGACCTGTGCACTGTCTGATCAGATGACATGGGGACTTGAGGGAAAGAAAAGTTACCAAGGGCACAGAGAGCAGAATCTGGTGCTGAGGGAGACACAGAGATTTCCTGCAGATGATTCCGCTTCAGCCTGGGACAGGACTGTGGGTCTCAGGGACCCACAGCCCTTCTTTCACATACCACTCCCCCCACCCTCCTTTCTCATCTTCTGTCCCTTTCAGTTGTGAATTTCAAGAAAACTATAGAGGAAGAACGTGTGAGCTTCTAGCATTTTACACTGGGAATTTTCCTTTTTCTTTGACTTGTGAATGACTGAGAATTGATTTATGGTAAAAAAAAAATTCTCACCAAAAAAGACTTTTGTTTTACATAACAATGCAAGAGTGGACAGCAGGCCAATGGCCCTGGATTCCACCTGCTTCTTAACGGGGGTTTAAGGAGAGCTGAGCTCCCCTACCAGATAGGGGCTGAAGTGGAAATGTTTCTTAGGGAAAGTCTCTCATCTCTGCTTCACTCTGGCTTTCATTTGTCAGGTAAACCATCAAGGCCTTTTAGCATCCAAATGAAAATCTCTTCCGAAAGCCTAAATCTCTGTGGGGTTGGAACATAATGAAGGGCAGAAGAAAGGGAGGATGGAAATTACTCAAGGCTGCTTCTGTTACGGAAAACAAGCAGACACCCACACTCATTCACACGGATGTCTTAACGGTAAATTCATACATGATCGCTAAATGTCAACCACTTACCTTCTAATCAGGCCTTGTTAACCCTTCAGTGCCAAAAGAAGTATTACAAGATGACAGAAAGGAGTGTAAAATGGATAATGTAGTTAGCCACAGATGCAAATGTAATTAGGACCCTAGGAAAAAAATAAGAATAAAAGAATAAAAAAAGAATAAAATACAAAGGTAACACGGAACCCACTACGGTAACATTGGAGCATCCTCATTCAAATTAATGTTAAATCATAATCAACACTGAATAGATCAATTCTTTCAACTTAGGACCAAGAGCAAGACGAGGATATTTACTCTGACTATTTGTGTTCAACATTCTTCTGTAGTCTTAGCCAAAGAAGCAAACAGAAAAACTATGGGAAGGAGAGAAAAGGGAGAAATGACACTACTTAAAAATGCTATAGTAGTTTGAAGAGAAAAATTATGAGTCACATATAAAAATTCAACTTAAAATATAAGTAAATTTGGTAAGGGGGAAGAAAAAACCTATACACACATAGAAATGAAGAAACAAAAATAAAAATTAAATTAAGCTGGGCACTGATGGCTTGTGCCTATTTACTCAGGAGAATAAGATCTAAGAATCACAGTTCAAAGCCGCCCATGGGAGAAAAGTCAGTGAGACTCTTACCTCTAATTAACTAGCAAAAAGCTAGAAGTGGAGGTATGACTCAAATGCTAAAGTGCAAACCTTGGGCAAAAAGACCAAGCAAAAGCTTTAGGCCCTGAATTCAAGCCCAATACCAGCACAAAAAAAATAAATTATATTTTATTTCTGTACATTTGAAAATGAAAATTTTGAGTTCTCACCACTTAGAATAATATTGGTAAATGAAAATAACAGCACCTTGACAAATGCTATGCAAGATTTGTATGCAAAAAACCACTGAACATTATGAGAGGAAATGAAATAAGATCTAACATAAAGGATTAGGAAAACCAGATTGGAATAATCAATGGGGATATAACAGAACAGAGCAATAAGAGAAAGTAATACTAGCTATGACAACAATAATGTCTTCATAAGGAAAACATTTGCTCATTGACAAATGAAGTTAAGAAAACATGAAGGAAAATAGAAAATAAGATGAACATATTGCCAAAGCATATGTCTGTCCAAGAGCTTACCTCAAAGATTTATTAAGAAAAAAATTTGAATCTAGTGTCTTAGCCAGCTTTGCTATGCTAATCAGATGGAAGAATGATATTGAGCAAGACGCATTGTACTCATAAATAGACACAGTCAATTGCAACCCCTTTGTGCAACTACTTAAGATAATAAACATATAATTTCAGCCAGGCACTAGAAGCCTTTGCCTGTAATCCTAGCTATTCAGGAGGCTGAGATCTGAGGTTCGCAGTGCAAAGCCAGTCCAGCCAGAAAAGTCTATGAGACTCTCATTTCCAATTAACCACCAGAAAACCAGAAGTAGAGCTGTGGCTCAAAGTGGTAGAGTGCCAGCCTTGAGCAGAAATAGTTTCATAGAGCCGAAATTCAAAAACTTTCCAACTCTATAACAAATGGAACAACTCCATTAAAAATTGGACAGATGATTTGTGCCCAACTTTACAAATAAATATACAGCAATAACAATAATTAGAAGAACGCTCAACATCAACAGTCATCAGGAATAACCAACTACTTCTGCAATGAGATATCACAATACACTCATTAGAATGGCTGAAGGTCCAATACCTATCCATTCCAAGTACTGACAAGAATAAAAACCTATCTCTCTTATTGCTGGTAAAGTTACAAAATGGTAGGGTTACCACTTTGGAACGAATACATACACACACACACACACACACCAGCCTACTTCACTTAATCCTCTCCAAGTCTTCCCATTTCCTTATGAATATTTTTATGTCATGCTTTCTGATGGATGAACAGAATTCCATTGTGTACATATGCCACGTTTTCTTGAGCAGCCATTTGTGGGGAAGAATTTTGTAAAGTTAGACTTCTACTGATCATGTGATCCAGAAAAAAAATGTGTTGTAAGTATTTATCCAACAGTTATCCCTGAATTTCAGAGCTTGATTTTCTGGGGTGTGCTGATAACAGTATTACTCAGAGAAAAACTTCCAGAAATTCATAACAAAGCAAAATGGCAAGAGCACTCTATTTCCTAGACAGGTTGCTGTTGCCTGTGCTCAGAGGTCAAGTGAGAAAATCAGCTACCAAGAACGAAGAGAACGTAGAGATAAAAGCATGCCTCATCTTCATTGCTGTAGGGAGGAAAACCTCATACTGAATGACTGCAGATGTCTGCAATTGCAACTTAATAGTGAGCGGAAAGTCCTAACAGATCCCAGTTCTTCCTGTCCACCCATGAACACAAAGGTTTTGCAGTCTGAACCCTCACCTGATAGCCAGTTGTGGAATATCACTATGGCAGGAAGAAGGAGCAAATTCCCAAGACAGAGTGTCTCTTCTCCCTAGGGTCCTGAATTTCTCCTGAGCTGAATTTGAATCCCAAAGAGGGCTTCCAATCTGTAACCCTCAGATCCTTCATCGTTCCTTGGACAGCCTTGGCTTATCGGCTGTTTTGAACTCTCATTTTCACCTGTCTTCCTCAGTTCCATATTGTCTCCAGGATTCTCTTCTCTAACTGGGCAGAGACAGAAGCAGTGTTCATGAATTGCCCATTCATTGCAGGTATGCACGATTCATGGCAATTTCCCTATTCCTATCTAGCCGCTGTAGATGTCTACCTCTGTCCTTTCCACACAGAACTCTTAGTTAACTATTGCTGAAATTGGAAATCTCAGAAGCAATTCTGATGGAAAGAGCAACATTTCAATTAAATGAATAATCAAATTCAAAATGTTATTTGAATAATTTGAGTTCTTAAATTAAGCACACAGAGCCCCCCCACCCCCGCACATAGGCTATAAATTACATTTTCCGCTACATTGGCAGTAAACGGGTAATTAATATTTCAACTTTTCCTTCTCAATGTTGATTTAAAAAATAAAATTAAATAAGCACAGAACATAAATCAGCAGAGCTATTGCAGATTAGATGTGATTGCCCATCTCCTATTTATCCTATTTCTCTCTACTAGGTGCTTCCATTTTGGAGTATAGCCTAGACCAGAGAGTGTGTTACACACAAAGATTTTCCACACTGGGGAGAGAATACTTGAAACTTTAGTAACATAATAAAACAGCTAGATTTTATTTCCCTCTGTGTTAAATACATAAATTATTTTCACACAAAAGTGGTATCTACCAATTGATAGATTATTTCCACTGTAACTATTTTAACCATTTTGATTCAGAAGCAAAAGTATTCTTCCTAAACTTTTGCTTTCCACATGATCTACTATTTTATTCTTTTTAAAAAGAGCCATGAAATATTATTTCAAGTAGTTGGGAGTATAGTTTAAAAACACCATTAAAAAATACCAACTTACAAAAAAGATCTAAGCAAACACATAGGGAAGAACTTTACATAAAAATTGAAACTCTGTAATGCAAGTCATGAAGATAAATTGATGAAAAAAAGAATAAATGCATCTTCATGAAAAAGAAAAGATACCCCACAGAGATCAAGTCTCTTTAAATTAATCTTTGTAATTAATTCCCACTCAAATTCCCAATAGGTTTCTTCTGGTAGTTTAACAAGGTTCTTCAAAAATCTAAGAGGAAAAAAACAATGGGTTGTCCACCATAAAGGGCAAAAATATACATTTCATCCTACATAGGATGAAAAGACATAGTATAGAGCTTTAATAATTAAGGCAATATGGCTTCAATAGAAAGACAAATAGATCCATGGAATAAAATAGAACATCAGAAATAGCCCATGGACATGTGGGACATAGATGTTTGGCAGAAATATGTATAAGATTATTGGGTAAAGAAGCTGTTATTTGAGAAAACAAGAAACTAAGAAACACACTTCAGCCTATAAGAGTATATTGGTAATGCTTAAGTCCTAAGTTGGTAAAGAACTCCTCAAAACCATTAATAAAAAAGTCACCCAGTAGAAAAATGGACAAAAGACATAAAAGACTTTTCACAGAAAACACAGATGCCAAAAAAAACCATCATTACTATTCATAAATATGCAAATCCAGACAACGTGAGACACCTCTTTGCAATTATTTATGGTTGGGAAAATTACGGATTCTTGGTAATCCCACGAGTTGGGAAAAGAGAGGCAGCGATGCCATGTTTTACACTTTTACAGTTTATAAATTGCTGCCGCACATTTGGGAGATAACTCAGCATCGTCTCGTACATGTGAATTTGTGCGTACCTGGGATTTTTCTCACCTCGGTGCATTTGCAATGGAAGCTTTAGCACCTATCTACCTGAAGACACACAAGGATGCTTTCTGCAGTTCTTTAGTTACTGAAAACAATGCAGGTGTTCTAGACAAGCAAGTAGAGACAAGCAAGCTGTCAAGGGGGTGGAGGGGAGGGGGGAGACACTGCAGTGAGAAGAAAGGAAATAACAAAATGAAACACAGTCACATTCAACATTATGAAGGATGGCCGATACAGTGTCAGTGCAAACACGAAAGCCGAGCGAACAGCTGTGTGAAGCCGAACACAAGCAAAAGGAGGCCAACGCTATTCACAGAGACACCTGCACACCTCTGGGAAGAACTAGATGACCTGGGGCTGTTTCTTTTCTCCTGACCAGCGAAAACAAATCATTCGTAATTCTCACAAGGTCTATCTGCAGCCTCAGCTCAATTGCCCATGAGAAGGTAAGCAGGTCTGTGAAGACGGCAGAAGAAGATTTAGCACCTCTGGGCAGATGGGTCATCCACAGAAGTTCCATGGACTTCTGATCTGCCGTACCTTCTCACACAGAGTCAGCAAAAGATCGTCAAAGTCCGGATTCTTCTCCTCATCCCCATCCATTCATGGGACACCCGATCAGATACAGGTCTCTTGTGATAACCCTGGACAGAATCTTCACTCCCTAAAACTAATTTCACTTAGGCTTGTCTGTGTTCTTAATCCTCCAAGGATTAGGTTTTAAAGGAGTTTATGGTGTGGTAGCTTTATGTTTTCCATAGCTTCATGATTTTGAGCTTAAGTGGATGGCTCCCGAGTGTCACTGTAAAGCTATCGTCTCGTTAAATGTGCGTGGCTGCCATTCATCCAAGTCCACCAGTCTTCTTTTTTTTTCCAGTGTTTCTCAATACACATTGTCTGTGCACCGTGAGTAGCATGGACGATAGGTTTTTGCATCTTGTTTAGAGAGATCTTCCTCAGTTCTGGATTTCTTACAAGAAATGTCCGCTCATGTTTTCTAATAGGGCTTTAATGTATTTTATTTTTAGCATAGAAATCTTTAGTCCATCTGGAGTTTATTTTGGTGTTGGAAATAAGTAGAAATACAATTTTATTTTCTTTTTCCAGATGGTTACTAAGTTGTCCTAACTCCATTTATGGACAAAGGATATGTGAAGAGTTGTGTTTTTTTTTTACATAAAAGTAATTTTTAAACATATGAAAAGATGTTCAACTACAGTCCTATTTTTTTTTTAAATCTACAAATAATCGCTGTGGTTGAACATTGCTAGGAACTATCTACCTAAAAGAAATGAACACTTTGACCCAGAAATTTTATTTCCAGGAGATTTGTTTTGTAATGCTCTTACATATATCTGTAAATATATAAATGCATATTTGTGGCTACTTTGTCAGAAAGTGGGATAAAAACCAAATTTAATGAACTATCTTTTAAGATAGACTGGTTTAGAATTTTTCTTGTATCCACAACCAAAAGAGTATGAGGTAATTGTTTTTGTTTTCATGATGCACAAAGGGCTACAGATAGAACTCAATTGTAGAGCACTTTCCCACCAATTGGCAAGACCCTAGGTCTGATTCCCCAAAAGTGTACAATACCTATGCCTACTAAGGTCTCTATGCCATATTACTGGGAAGGCAAAACACTTCTGTGTTTGTACCATACCCTCACATCACCAACAATTCCTCTTGATTGGTGAATATTTGCTTTATAGTTCCATGTTTTGGACAATTCTACCAACCCATTCTGCCCTAGGAAGATAACTGTCCCTTCCCCATTGCTGTCATCTTTGACAGCAAGGTTAAAAACCCACAGCCAAGAAAAGACCAAAGGCAGCTCATCCAAGAGGGTAGAAGAAAAAAAATGCACCATTTGTATAAGTCTGGGGGTAGAAGCTTTGTGATCATCATATCTATCTATGAGTTTGCATTATCATTTCATAAGGCAAAACAGAAGGTGGCAAGAGCCTACTGCCGTCCCTTAGTTTTTGATGGAACGTATTCATCAAAAAAAAAAAAAGCATTCAGTCCCCTGAGCTTGCAGCCATATGCTCCAGGAAAATGTCACCAGTTAAAGATGCATTCATTTGCTGTTTTGAAAACTCTGTTTGATATTCATGCATTCCAAGTGTTTTGACCCAGATTTCGGTAGAGGCATTAGATCCAGTCTTGTGCAAGCAACTAGACAGCTGTTGCTTGTGTAGTCAAAGGGAGACATTGAAGTCAGAAAAGAGAGAGAGGAGAGAGAGAGAATGAAAAAAAAATGAAAACATTTATTAATGGGCGCCAACATTTTGCCGAGCCAATATGTTTAATACTAGATGAACTAATGGAAGCATATGGGGATGCATTTGTTGCAAAGCTTTAAAGAAAAGAACAAAGAAAAAAATAGTTGGAAGTTGCTAAAGTTCAAGGGAAACGGAATATGCACTTTCTCCTGTAAATGAAAGCCTGGTGAAATGGCAACATACTTTAATTATAAGCGAGTGGCTAATGTCATAGCATTTAAGATTTTTTTTTTCCTTTCAGAGGAGATGTGTGCTTTTCCATACTTGGCACCCATCTTAGATAAACCTAAAATCTATACATATCACCAGATCCTTGAAAGCATTTTTAGATATCAATCTTAGCCTGCGATGTCTGATTTTTTCTTGAATGTGTAGCTGATCTCAAGTTAATTCACTTACCACTTGATTGCAGACAGCTTAAACAAAATGAAAGTCATTAATACGAAATGCTCCCCTGCTCTATCTTTTTTCTAAGCAAGAGAGATCAAAAGAAGCCATGTTACCAATGTGACTATTTCTCAGAGTTCATACCTACACATTATTCCAAAGTATTCATCAGCATGCTCTCCTTGCCTTGGGACAATAGCAGAAAGTTCCGGCATAATTATGGGATCTTTTTTAGCTTGGACTCCCAGACTTTTCTGTAACTGTCTCCAGATACACATCAGAGAAACAGCAGAGAACATCTGCCCAGATACCGACACAGAACAGACACAGTGCTAGATTCTGGGTGTGCAGATGTAAAAGATGAGATGCAAAATGATTTGGTGGTTCTCCATAGCTGCGTTCATCAAACAAAGACAAAACCTGTAAGGGTAAGTGCAAGCTGTGTAAGGATACAGGACTATGAAGTCCTGATGCCAAACTGAAGCCTGTTCAGCTGGTCTCAAACCCTTTACATCTGAGTGACGGATGAAGGTCAACTTTTCCTTGATTGTACTGGAGACATCAGCTCTAATATAAAGTGGAAACTTAATTCAAACCCAGGAAATCTGGTGACTGGCTTATGGATACGTGATTAATACAAAGTTGCTGGCCAGCAGCAAATGAGAAAGTAAGCTAAATGAACAGCCAAGTTTTCAAATTGATGTATGCTCTGACTGGCATGGTGACTCATGTCTGTAATACCAGCTACTGTGGAGGTAGAAGTAGGAGAACTAGGGTCCAAGGGGCAAAAATGGAAGAGCCCAGATGGGAAAAACAAACTGAAAGAAGCAAAAAGATAAGGGGTGTGGTTCAAGCGGTACAACACTTGCATAGCAAACCTGCTACCCTGAGTTCAATCCCAAGTGCCACAGGAGGAAGGAAGAAGAATGAAGTAGAAGGGGAAGAACGCAACAAAGCAGAGGAGGAGGAGCAGGAGGAGGAGGAGGGGGAGGGGGGAGGGGGAGGGGAGGGGGAGGAGAAGGAGGAGGAGAAAGAGGAGGAGGAGGAGGAGGAGGGGGAGGGGGGAGGGGGAGGGGAGGGGGAGGAGGGTGTTGAAGCTGTGCACAATACTGCAAAGAAATTTCATCCTTAGGCGAGGAGACAGCCCAGGACTACATTCTTCCTGCGTGGAAAACTGGCTGTCTGTCCTGAGACTCAATAAAGATCATTTGCTTTCTATCTGTATGGGTTTAAAGACTCAGGAAGTGAACAGAGAAAGAAAAGGAGTCCGTGCAGTGAGGAATACAGTATCTTATTCTAAATAACTTGCAGACCTGATGGGTTTATTATCAGCACTCCTCCATGCTATGAAGGAGCTTACCAATTACATCATTGCCAACAAGTGATCCGCTTTTGCTTAGAGGGTGAAAGAACCACCGACCTCTAAATCAAGATGATTTTCAGGACCAATTGGCACAAAGCCATCCATCTTTTGCAAAAAGTTCCAAATTCTCCCCCCACTGCCAATCACGCAGAACTGTCTTCTCCCTGTGTAAGTAGTCATGCCAACTGTACTCAACGCCACCAATTAAAATTGGATCGACTTAGAAAATATTTGTCACAGAAGGGCAACTACATGTGGCATTATTTTTAAATTCATCAAGCCATAGATTGATAACTGCCCATCTGCCATTACAGGCTTTATAACAAACTCATATCCATCTTTATGTTTATATTTATACACATACACACAAATATATACATCTTTCTGAGTGGAAATCAAAATCCTAACTCGAGCAAGCATCTGAGCAATGGCTACTGAGTACTTTCTGGGTGCCTGTCCTTTTGCTCACAAGGTTAGTGTTTTGACACCAGATACCAGATAGAGTCTTTTGCATTGGGTGTTTGGTATTCTCAGCCAAATGAGCAATATTCAACTGACTGCACGCGGCCACATGTTTGACAGAACAGTTGCATGCCAGAGTTTCACGTTTGTCTTTGCATCCACGGGGATATTCTCAGAAGAGCCCGACTTCCAAACTGGCAGCCACGGCTTACGTCCCCATATGTAATCTACCCTAGAGTCGTGGAAATGAAGCCATGCACACCGCAAGGAGGCTCAGAACCAGGGAACAGAAAAGATGGGCTGGCAACACAGGCTCGCTGGTCACGGCCACTTGTGTACGCACGGGAGGCAACTTGGAGCAATTAGGATTTGCAGGTCCCACAGCTGCCCAGAAGCTGCCACGTTCGGTTAAGAACCGAGGATTATGGAAGACCGTGTTGCTGCTTCCACTCCAGAAGACTAATCCATTGTTTTTTGTTTTTTGTTTTCCCCTCCTTTGCAAGCTTGGCAAAGGAAAAGATGAAAATCTGAAAACAGAGCGAAGCTAAAGAATTGTAAAGCGATGCATCTTAGCATGTAATCTTAAAGGCAATAGCCTATGTATGTATATTCTATATAACATATATATTGATATAAATATATTATCTATAAACGATATTTACACAACTACATAGTAATATATAATTGTACATAATTATGTGTCTTTTATAGATATGTATAATTTATATATAATTTTAAATATAACATATGATTATAACATGTTATATATTTCTAGAAATATATTAAACATGTATTTACATATGAAAATATAAAAATACATTTATATATGATATATTTAATCTATCATATATATTTAGTATATATAAATATATAAGTAAATATATACATAGATATTTACATATTTATGTAAGTATATATTAAACATATGTAATATATAATATACATATATTATAATATATTATGTAAAAATTATGTTATATATTATATGCTATATTAGATATTATATGTATAATATTTTATATACCATTATATTAATATATTATATAATATAAAAACTATATGAAATATAAATATATTATACTATATAAAACTATATTAGCTATTATATATGTAAATATAATTATATATTATTTATGCAAATGCTTATATAAATATACTATTTATATAAATTTTTATTATTTATATATGCTATTATATATTGTATGTTATATACTTACATTATTTTATCTAATAGGTATATATAATCATATAGATTACATGTATACAATATGTATGTAAATAGATATCATCTCTGAGACTAGTGAAAATGGAAATAGCTGGGTGTTGTTTGATTTCTAACCTAGCATTTGATCTCCCGCAGATTTTTCTAGAATACAATTCTTCTACTTCAAGAGACCAAGTGACTGCTCACAAAGAGGCTATGGCAGAGTTGAATCATTTCTTTTCATGAATAACATCCCTATTTCTAGCCATAAAGCCACGCGTGCCAATTTAAAGTTACATTCAGTGTGCTGTATTACAGCCAGTCAGAACAGATGGAGTCAGGAGACTCACAGTCAAATATACATCTTTCCAGAATTTGGTTTCTTAAGATACTCATGTGACTGCCTCAGGGAGTTGAATCACTATCAAATGCCTACTCTCCTGCAATCTCTCTAGTAGAATCTTCTCGTTCCACTTCTAAGTAGGTTTCTAAAAACAAAAACAAAAACAAAAGGTGACTCCTTTGAAAGAATTTCAGCAGTCTCCTGGATCTGTTCTTTTCTCCTTTTCTCTTACTTGTCTGGAAGTAGGGATGAGTGGATGATGGAGATAGAGGAGATTGACCTTGTCTCAAGGAGCTCCAAGCAAAGCCATGGAGTCAATGGGGAATCTAAAGGGAGGAACATTCTAGAAAGGCTAACGGTGAGAGTGAAGTCTAGTTAATACCAGAAGCAACCAAGTTGGCTAAACAGAAAGTGCCACAGGCCCATCTTCCAAAAGGGATGATGCAAACGAAAAGCTACTGTTGACACAGAGAGAAAGAGAGAAACAGAGACAGAGACAGAGACAGAGAGAGAGACAAAGACAGAGACAGAGAGACAGAGACAGAGACAGAGAGACAGAGGCAGAGACAGAGAGACAGAGAGACAGAGACAGAGACAGAGAGACAGAGAGAGAGAGAACGAATTCTTCACGTAGCATTACATCTAGGCATTTGGAATCGTTTTCTGTAACCATTTGTACATTATATTACATCTCATAAGAAGTTGAATTACATACTGTGTAAGGAAAGGAAATCACCCCATTGTCAGAACCAGAGTTGAGAATCACCCTACCACTGGTGAAGGAAGTCTTTTGCACACTGAGTGTGAGAATAGAGCTGGCATTATTGAAGTCTATATGCAGCCATCAGCTGCCCTGTTGTATTGTCCTGGAAAGATCACCTGCTCATCTCTCTCAGGGACAGGCAATGTGGGAAGAAAGGGTTCAGTGCTGTGTCTGCCTTGTTCCAAGCTTATAGTATTAGCTTACAATGGAGCATCTATGAGTTGGGCACACATGGCACCGTGCTTTATTGAAAGAGTTAAGTTAGAAATGTAAGGTTTAGATGACAAGAATCTATGAGAATCTCTAGTATTCGTCACATATATCTTCGATCAGTTATCCTTTATTCTTTTAAAAACAAAAGCACAAAGCAGTTCAGTAATTTGGGGTTATAGAGACACTAATTCACTTAATCTTACTTATTATTTTGACAGATATTATTCTATCACTTTTACAGATGGAAGCTCTTGAGACTCAAAAGGTTAAATGACCCCATGCCTATACAAATAACTTGCAGCAAAGCTATGATTTTTTTAAAGACTCACCTTTCTCTACAGGTGTTTTCATTTCACATGTAGATATAATTGAATGCCAGTAGGTTATAATTTTAGAGCTATCATCAATGACCTAGAAATCAAATTCTGATGGTAAATACTGAAAAAAAACTGCTAACATATTCAAAAGTAAACAGGTCCAGCTGGCTTAAGATCACTTGTACACTGCTTAAAACTTTTCTCTGAATTTTCTGGAACAAAATGAACACAGAAGCCAAGAATTGCTAAGGCCCTACAAGAGAAAAAAAATTAACAAAAGCAGCCAACTGCCTATTTTCTCAAATGATAATAACATTACAAATGAGTAAGACAAGATTATTTCCCAGGGACATGACTTTCCAACCCTTCCAGTTTCATTCAGCTAGCGTTAACAGAAGGAATTAAACTCTTCATATTTTAATGGCTAATTTAGTGTGATTTTTCTATTCAGACGATTCAATTCTGGGCAAAATTCACATGGAACACACAGGAAATCACAGAATGTAACAAGTGGGGGGGTAGATTCTTTTTTCCTTTTGCACAATGTTCACAGAGGACAGGAAATATTAAGTTGTCTTATCTGAATATTCTTTGACTCGATTCAATTTTCTGACTGCTATTGAGCCTGGTCTTTGTATTTTGTTTACTGACTTGTTAAAGATTTTTTGTGGGGGGGGGGAGAAGTAGAGAGAAAATGGAACATCTTACTCTTTTCCTGAACTCTGTCTTATTTTAAAACACACAAGTGTCTACATTGAGTCAACTAACCCGGTTTCAACAAAACACATGATGAATGCTAGGCTTTGGTCAAGTTAATGATGGATTCATAAACTGAGCAGCATTCGGGGCCACCTCATAGGCTCCCTCTGCCACAAAGCAAAGGGGATCTTTTTGCATAGAGAGGCCAGGAAGGCTACTAGAAGAGGGGACCGGGGAGAGGGAAGCTAAAGGGATGCTGCCTGTCACCCCTGCCCTGCGATTTCACACATTTCATGGATGAGCAAGCTCAGGTCTGGAGAGATCAAGCAATTTGCTCAAGGTGGCAGTGCTCTGGAGTGAAAAAGGTGAAATTCGAATCTAAGTCTAACTTCAAAGTCAATAAGTTTGTCAGAACATAAAACAAACTATGTGTGTGTGTGCATGTGCACATGCACGTGCACGCATGCATGCGTGAAACAATTCCCACCAGAGAAACAGGCAGATCTTGAAGATACTCACACATATATGAGACTCTTGGAAAGAGAATGGCTGACTTTTTCTTTTCCTTTGTAAAGCATCAAGGGCTGGCTTTAGTAAAGGGAGATTTATCTTGCACTAGCTAAGTAAGTACAAGAGGGACCATTCAGAGAAACCAGAGTTAGCAGAAGAAAACTGGAAAAAATCTGCTTGGCGCTGGGAAATTGGCTCTAAATCCTCCTAATATACACAAAAACAGAATGATAAAATAGGAATCATTTAGACAAATATTTATCCATACGGTGAGTGAGGACACATGGTGGAGCAGGTGAATTAGCTACAGACAGGAGGCTGTCTGCAGATTCCGCCACAAAGTGGCACATTTTACAATTAAACTTAATACAAACACGTGCTGCACACTTGTCTCCAAAGCCAATAGAAGCATGGAAGTCCTTTGTTTGGAAATTACTCACATGAATCGAGTCTCTAGGCTGCACATTCTCATTTATGAGAACAGAATTTCAAAATTTTTGCATCCCATCAAGACCTGAGCTGTCACACATCATCCCAGAATAAAATCCAGCCCCTGCAAGTAGTAGAGCTCTTGCCATTAGTGTAATGCACTAAGGCAGGCGACTGTAATGATTATTTAATTGAATATAGATGTTGGCTGAATACCAGTGCAAAACATCATGCATTTTAAATCAATCAGGATGCATATTAATTCTGTATTCATAATAGGCTATTTCCTATACCAAATGTAAAAAGATGGATTCATGGACTTGTGGGAGTTTATAACCTACATTAACACATACTCTCCCTTTAAATCTTTTCTGTTTCATTGGGTAATAGAGGGGAAAGTTGACAAAGCTTTAATTTTGCTTCAGTGGAAATTTTATTTGGGCATAATGAATGGAATGTTTCTGAGAAAGCAAGTTAATGTTCTTGCAGTATTATTAGTTGCATGAATGGTTATTTTTGCACCAATATTTATTGAGATACCCACTACATAGCAGAGACTATTTCAGGAGCGGGATTGGAGAACAGTGAACGAGAAAAGGAAAGCCTTGATTAAAGAAACTTAAATTCTATCAGAGAAAGGCAAGAGTCGTCAGCACCTAGCATTCATTTCCTTTTGTTATTATTATTATTATTATTATTATTATTATTATTTATTACCCATCCTAGGGCTTGAACATCAGTCTGGTTGGTGTCTCTGAGCTTCTTTAGCTCAAGGCTAGCACTTTGAACCACAGTACCACTTACAGTTTTCTGGTGGTTAATTGGAGATGAGAGTCTCACAGACTTTCCTGCCCAGGCTGGCATCGAATCGTGATCCTCAGATCTCAGACTCCTGAGTAGCTAGGATGACAGGCGTGAGCCACCAGCACACCGCTCAACTTTGCTTTTTTTGTTTGTTTAAGCCACTTTGTGGTATTTTCTTAAAGCAATCCAAATGGTATAGGACAGGTGGTAATATTTCTGTGCCTAGTCCTCTCTGTAAAAGGCATTATCTCCTTCAATACCTTACCCTTCACCTTTACTAAGACCACACAGATAGAATCCTATACAACCCAATGTTTTGGGAGCTTGCTGGCTGGGGGACATAACGTGATATCCGATGAGGAAAACTGTAACAGAAGGATGTTGATCAACTCCATGGAGGTTATACAGATATTAAAGTGTCATACTATGATGAAAAATAACGGGGACTTCCCACCAAAATAACTAAAATTAAAACTCCCGTCTGACCCAGCAATTCTACTTCTGGACATATACCCGCTGACATGTGGTCTTAAAGAGATCTCTGCATTCTGTTTCTTGCAGATTTATCCAAAAGAGCCAAAGGATGGAAACAAACGAATCATCCATTGCTTCACACATAAATGGAAGGTTAAATAAATTCTGGAGATCTTCAGTAACATATAGGGTTCTCACAAACAATCCTGTTTCCATTCTAAAACTTTTACACCATGGTGAGTATTCTAATCACAAGTGGTAAGGCAACTGGGACAGGTGGGGTTGATGGTGGTGATGTCTAATTTCATCCAGGGCAAGGCGGGAACGTTAAATGTCCACAGCTACACGTTTTAAATTATTGATCATAATAAATGTGGGGATACTTGCAAACAAGGAATGAAATATGTCACAATGAGATCAGTATAAAAAAGGTCGACAAAGGAAAACATATCACTTTAAGTACTCTATGAAATTAAATAATACTCATTTATAGTTTTGAAACACAGTTTCGCTATGGGGCTCAGGCTGGCCTGGAACTTGTTACATAGACCAGAAGCTGTCCTTGAACTCGAGATTCTCCTGCTACTGCCTCCCAAGTGTTGAAATGATAGGTGTATAGATTCACCATACCCTGCTGAAATAATACTATCTGGAGGTAAGTTTGATAAATTAATGTTCATGTAAATAGATGTAGAAAACTAGTGAACAATCAATATAAGACACTGTATTTAAAATATAGAACGTATCTGTAAACATGAACTAGAATTCTCAATTCACCAATAAAAAATAAGAGCAGGGAAGAACAAAATATCAGGAGCCAAAAGTAGAATGAGAATAGAAAATAGTGACTTTGAAGCCACCATCTCCATCTCCCTAATTACATTTATGTAAATGCTCTAACGCATTCCCACTCAAAGACAGTGATTGAAATCTAAGACTGGATTTAGAAGAAAAAAAAATCAAGAGCCAAATATAACTTGGCTTCAACAAATACATATCTTTTGTTTGCCACAAAAAGTTACTTAAAACATAACAAAGCTGTATGTCAGATAAAAATTACCAGGAATATAAAATAATTATTAGGTCAATTCATTTTTTAAAAAGTGCAAGTAATTTGACCTGCATACTAAGTAATATATCTTCAAAGCCCAGGAAGCAAAACCAACAGTACCTCAGTAACTAAGGGAACACACAGGTGAAAGATTCGTATAAGTACACAATGAATGCATCTAGTATAAACAAGGCGGAAATAACTGACATTTATTTTTTAAAAACACACCAAAAAGTCATGTAAAAAGGGAACATACACATTGGCAAATGTGTTTATATGTTTAAGGAAAGAAAATCCTGATGATGATGATGAAGATGATGATGATAATGATAATGGAAGAGGAGGAAGAGGAGGAGGGAGAAAAGCAAGGGAAGAAGGGAGAAGGAGGAGGAGGGAGGAGGGGACAAAAACAAGAAGACAGAAGAGAAATGACACCTACTTTTCTGAGAAGTGACAAATTCCACTTCAGTCTCACCACCAAAAAAATCAAACAAAAGCCCAGGAGCTTTCGCTCTGTGACCTGCAAAGGGCAGGGAACCATTCATAAATCTGATGGATGGAAAGTCAGCGTGGCTACCCGGCTTCCTAGCTAACCAGTTCCCCCCCCAACCCCCCAGAGCTGAAATAAAACCCAGACCATAACCATGGCAACTCAGCGGTGGAAGAAAGGCGGTGGGGGGTTGAAAGTTTGGAGTCAGCCTGCAGGCCGGGTGCTTTTTCCTAACCTTGAACCTGTGTGGAGCTAGTGTTCTCTTTTTCCTCTGATGGGAAAGGAACGCAATAGCTAGCTAGACAGACAGACAGACAGACAGACAGACAGACAGACAGGCAGGCAGGCAGGCAGGCAGGCAGGCAGGCAGGCAGGCAGGCAGGCAGGCAGACAGATATGTAGATAGATAGATAGCTAAGTAGATAGATGGATACATAGATATGTAGATGGATAGATAGATAATTGGATGGATAGATAGTATCCTATATATATAAATAAATAAAATCTCCATCCCCCCTCAAAAAAAAAACCCTGGGGGGGTTGTTATAGAGACTTAGTAAGAAGGTACTTGAGCCTCAGTACCCCAGACCTTCAACTCTCACCTGGAAAAGGAAAACAAAACAACAAACCAAAAACCAACCCAGAACTACGAAGGGCAGCAGTGTGCGGACCGAGGGGAGCGCTGGGGCTGGCGTCTGGGGCCTGGCCCTCACCTTCAACCCCCTCCCCTCCCCGGGGGGGTGGGTTCCCTGCACAATCACGGCTGTTTATTTGCACACACGGCGGCCCGGATGTGTTCACTTCTGGCCCTGCGCGTGTTGCCTGTCCTCTCCTCCAACAATAGGCCTCGAGGGGCTGAGCTGGGGCTCCATGCCTGCCCCCCCAACCCCGCCCCAGCACCACCACCACCACCGGCGCCCCATTTCCGGACTTGGAGCTGCACACATCCCCCCTTTGTCTTCCCAGGCCCTGCCGCACGCGTATCCCTGCTGTGGCCGCCCCACCGGGGTTTCCTCCGGGGGAGGAAATGGGGGCCCGGCGGGCGGTCAGCCGGCCTGCGCCCTGAGATAAGCCCCTGCCTGCCCATTGTCTGCGCCCTGCGCCGTGCGCCCTCCTGGTGAAAGGCGGTGGATATGCGCACGCAGCCCTTCCCACACCTGCACACGTGCACACAGACGCCCCACTGTGACCCCCACCCCCTCCCTGACTGTCCTGGGGTGTCACCACCCCCCAAAAGCACTTGGAAACATGAGCTTCCCCCCCCCCACCCCAGGGCCCAGGGCCAGCGAGAAGAACCTCTCATCACAGCCAGAGGAGGGACCCATAGTGAGCCACGGAAACCAAAAGCGTTTAATCAAGGTAAACACAGGACTGTGTTCCTAGAGACAAAGCACCCGGGGTGGTCTGGGCTGGACTGGGGGGACACGGTGCTAATGACAAGGTAATTAAGTGTGTGATTGGGAAAAAGGGGGGGACAAGTTCTTTAAAAGACAACAAATTCTAGGCAGTATTGAGTGGGAAGGAGAGGGGGGCTGAGAGCCCGGACGCAGGACAGCGCTGGCCTGCCCATTCCCTGGGCCCTGCTGTGCCCTGGCGTCTTTTATTTACTTATTTATTTAGCTTTCTACCCAAACTCCAGGACCATCGCTGGTCAGTGAAGGAAGAAGCTAGAAAAGAGGCGTCTGTCCGTTCATCCATGTATCTACTACCACTGACTAGCAATGGGGGGGGGCAAGGAGGTGGGGGAGGGCAGAGGGGGAGGAGGAGAAGAGAAAAAAAATCACAAAGCTGATCTAAGTATTTTCCTAGTTAGCTCCCAATGCTCCTAAAAGGTAAAATGCTATCCCTTGATGTTCATAAAGTGTTTACTAGATGAAAAATGGAGCTAATAAGAATCATAACAGCAGCTGGAGATTGGGGGTGAGGGGGCTCATGCCTGTACTCAGGAGGTTGAGATCTGGAGGATTGTGGTTCAAAGCCAGCCTGGGCAGTGATGTCCATGAGACTCTTATCTCCAATTAACTAGCCAAAAAAGAAAAAAAAGCCAGAAATGAAGCCTTGGGCTAAACTGCTCAGGGGCAGCGTCCAGACCCTGAGTTCAGGCCCAGGATTGGCACATAAAGAAAACTCAAATCATAAGAGCAGCCTAAAGTTTCTGAGGGGGAAAAAATATGTTTTGCAGAATTATTATCTAAAAGTAGGGTTTGCATAGTCCTAGGAAGGACTCCCAAGGGAGTCTACTGTATCTCCCATCATTGAAGTACAGCTGGAAAGGTATCTGTTGTAATGCTATTAGCCCTCCTATGTGCCTCAGACAGGTCACTTCTACCTCGAAATATTTTTAGCAAACACTTGCAATAAAACAGAGCACTTGCCAGTTGGAAAATCCCAAACCAATAAAGAGAAAACATTGTGCAGAGTTTCTGGGAACTTCATTTTCTGTCAAGTGATGCTGGGGAAATCTCTCCTGTAACTCAAAAATATATCAAAAACCTTAAAAGGAAGTTACGCGGGGGGGGGGGGGGAAGAGGAGGAGGAGGAGGAGGGACAAAATAGACAATGAAGAGAAGGGAAAGAGAAGAGGAAAGAAAAATAACAGTAGCACAAAAATACAAAGCCATATTTCCCCCTTGACACCCAAGGCCACGGTATATAGAAAAAGGGACAAGTTGAAGTCAATTTCTATTGTGGATGTAAGTGTATAATGGCAGAGTGACAAGCCTAACACACACACACACACACACACACACACACACACACACACACACACACACACACACACTAGTGTCACAGTGGATTCAGAGTGTCCATGGAAAGTTTGTGGAACAATGTGAGATTGCATTGTAAACTTAGTTTTGCATATATGGAGAAGAAAATTTAAAAAAATAGTAACAGCTCAGCTCCATACTAAAATAATCATGCTGTGTTTTAAAGGGTATTCATTAGCTTCCCTATAGTCTACATGTTCATTCAAGCTTCCGGTATACAAGGCACAAAAATTAGGCCATGTGGAAGCTTTGCCTTTTCTTCTCTGTTTTTCATTTTTGTGCCCGCCTCTCCGAATTAACTAACCATCTCCATTCCAGCTCCTTTTAATTCCAACTCCTTTAGGTCTCTGCCCTGTCCATCTCCAAGATCTGCTCTAAGACACTGAATCATCCGTTTTGTAAGACAACGTCCTGGAATTCTTTGAGACTTCCTGAGTTCAGACTGGAAAGGAAAAAAGAATTCTGAGAAGCATAGAAAACATAGGCTACTTAATTTTCATGGAAAACTTCTCCCTCCCTGCCCCCACTGCTTTTCTGACACCGGCAGATCGTGCTGTGTTTGACAAATAAGTTCTAGAAGGAAGTCCCATCTAGATGTTATGTGTAACTTTATCTTGGTCTCCATCGAGTACTCTGGTTCTTAGTAGTGATCTCTCTCCTGCCCGGAAGTCATTACACCTTTTCCTTTTCACATGGTTCCTCTGTAAATGTCAGCCATAACTACATTTCTATTTACAGAGATACTTCTGCGATGAATGAGTAAAAATCTTCAACTCCCCCCCCCCCCCGCCTCCCTCTCTTTACCCTGTGCGCATTCTACTAATATGATTTGTTGAACAAATTGTTCCATTAATCTGGGGTTGTTTGACAGGGTGAGAAAGTAAGTGCCAAAGTGAGAAGATTCACAAGAATCGGAAATCTCAGTGCCTCTTTCTCAAGGTAAATAGTTATTATATCAGGGTGTCAGGCTGCTGAAATGGATGTGCTTTCATTCCCAGTTTGTAAATGTCACTTTTCCCCCAGCCTATCAGGGTGACAAATGAGGTGTGGGTTACTGGAAGAGTTCATTCTTTGACAAAGTTCTTAACAGTCTATTTCAACAGAAAGCATTCAACCTTCCTTCCCTTTTATAATCTAAACCCTGTATGACTGCCAGAAACTTCCCACTTCTGCTCCATCACCATTCTCAGAGAGAGAGAGAGAGAGATCTCTGTAGCAGAACTGAAAAATAAAAAAAAAAAATCTCCAGTAGAAGGAAACAGATTAGAAAATAATTGCTCAACCGCCACACAGATTCCTCAGGGAAACTCCATTTACTAGTTCCCAAAATTCTATGATCTTGGGCCTTGTTTAAATTTTCTTTCACTTCTTTTTTCCCCTCTCTATATTTAACCTTGAGGGCTTTCTTCAGCCTTTTTAAGACTAGTGAGTGAAGATGTACATTGCACAGTATATAAATTATTCAGGAGAACAAGTTGCCGTAACAATAGCGTGGTGGGGTAAAAGGTAATTATACATCTGACTAAAACCTTCCCTCCCACATATGCTTCTTCGTTTCAGCTAAGAAATAAGATATTTGAGAAGAAATGAGGTAGGTTGATTTTCTAACTAAGGATAATACAAGAAAACAGGGAGAGGGGGGGAAAAGTCATGATGGACAAGCATAATGCTATAAAAAAAAAAAAAAAAAGACCAGTGATATGCAAGAGTATCTCAGGAGCTACATTTATATTTGGAGTATAATTACAATTATTGCCTGGTGTCCACCCCTCATCATGGCCGAATCCTTATCAACTCATTCTCGGCACAAACCTCTAATATTTAGAACTAAAGATAAAAGATTCAATTATCGATTCATCACCATCTGACCCCTTCCATGTATGTAACTTGTCCTGTTTCATGGGGGACGTTGTGTTATTTGAACTTCCAGTGTTGATTCTGTCTATAAAATGGGTATAATGTCAGTGTTCAACCTAAACACCCCTCAAAAGATAGCCATTAGAACCAAATGAAAAATGGATGCACACATTTGGGGACCATAAACATATACATATTAACATTATATATGTGTAGATATATATGTATAGATATACATATATATATTTATACATATACTTATATGTGTACCTTTACATATTTATATGTAAATACCTATATATATCTAAGCAAGTATTTTTCTGGGGAAGACAATCTACAGTCTTCTAAGATATAGCAATATTTACAAGTAAAAGGAGCAACTGAACTTAAGACAGGCAGCAAAAGGAGGACTACATCTAGCAATTGTGAAAATATGAGTGCTACCTGGAAAGAGATTTCCATGCAGCCTGTTCCACTGGAGTTGTTTGCCCTCACGGACCATGGGCTACAAAGCCACCTGACAGGAGACCAAAGCCTTTGGGAAGAACATGGTTGAAGTGGGGTTCAAGGGGAATGTAGTGGGTATACCTGCTAGGTCAGAATAGGAAAGCCTGCATGAGCCATAGACAGCAGGAGGCTGCAAGAGGTATAAATCTTGAGATGTGTGAAATGTATGTGAAACATGTCCAAAGATGCTGGATTAGTAAAATGGACGCTGAATGAAGCTGTCAGAGGTTCAGTGTGTCAGGACCAGGTTATCTGTGACTGAGTCCTTCCAGAGAACTCTCTATCTCTCCTTTCAAAATTAGATTCACAATTATTTATTTTTGTCAGTCATGGACCTTGAACTTGGGGCCTGGGCACTATCCCGCAACTGTTTTGCTCAAGGCTAGGATTATAGATATGAGCCAGTGGCACCAGGCCTGAATCACAATTGTCTTTGTAAGACATATTCTATAACTGCATCCAGGAATACAACAGTTGAGAGGGGGCGAGAGGGGGAGAGAGAGAAAGAAAGAAAGAGAGAGAGGGAGAGAGAGAGAGAGAGAGAGAGAGAGAGAGAGAGAGAGAGAGAGAGAGAGAGAGAGAGAGAGAGAGAGAGAGAGAGAGAGAGAGAGAGAGAGAGAGAGCGTTCTGGGGAACAATCTTAGATGATTCCTGCATTCGGAAATCACTGCTTGCCATCTTGGGTATTTTTCTATTACTTCGTGTAGATGAGTTCTTATGAGTTTTAGTTGAGAAAAATAACTAACTGGGGAAATATTTGCAAAGGAGGATGGATACACTTCCTCTGTGAAGAATTCTTGTACGTGAGACAGAAAAGATGGGATGCTCCTAAGAAGATGCATAAAGTAAGTGAATATTCAATTCCCATAGGCATGCAGAAATCCCAACAAATACAGAAACTGTTGTTCCCTTTTACAAGTGACCAAGAATATTGGCAGTAATCAAAAATCGTGTTTCTCTTTCATTTTTAAAGAAATTAATAGTCTTAGTGTCATGAAGGGAGAGAGGTACCATGTGTTCTACACAAGGTGACAGTGATCTGTCTGTATGCAGGACAACAATGGTATAAAATGTATTGTTTAAAAATATTCTTTGTTGTTGCTGTTGTTAATGTACTATGTGATTTTTTTTTGTTTCTTTTGTATGTTCTTTCCCCTATGGTATATCCCGTTGTCATTGTATTTTGGTACCCTGCATCTTGTTTATACATTTATCTAACTGGGGGAGGGGAAGGGGAATAACAAAATGCTGAAACAAGGACACAGGATGACCCATTGCAACAATGATACACACAAGACACTATGTTAGAAATGAACTTTACAACTTCGGGGGGGGGCTGGGGGCAGGGGAGAATGGGAGAGGTGGGGGAGGAAAGGGATAGCAGGGAAAAAAAACAAAGGAGGGGGTAACTGTTGGACAAGAAATGTACTCATTATCTTACTCATGTAACTGTAACCCCTCTGTACAGCATCTTTACAATAAAATAAAATTTGAAATAAATGAATAAATAAAAGGAAGTCTAGTACTATAGGAAAATGTTAATGTTTATAATCAAAGTAATATTTACCTTTCCTCGTTTTCCTGGATCCTACTCCTGCATTTTAAAGTCATCCTTGTTTATACACAATCGGCTCCACCAAACCAACCTCTGTATCTGTGACCAAATATACAACCACATGGATCCTACAAATATACAACCACATGGATCCTACATTCCTAGAAGCTGGAAGAGGTTTCCTTTTTCCCACTAGCAATGATTTGTTTAGGATCCTGATGAGAAATTTTCCTCTGATCATCAATATTAGTAAACAACAGCAACAATAAAACCAGAGACTCAAGCCAGGCGCCGGTGGCTCATGCCTAGCTACTCAGGAGGCTGAGATTTGAGGATCACGGTTCAAAGCCAGCTTGGGCAGGAAAGTCCATGAGACTCTTATCTACAATAAACCACTAGAAAACCAAAAGTGGTGCTGTGGCTCAAGTGGTAGAGCGCTTGCCTTGAGCTAAAGAATGAATGATTCAATCTTCAGTGAGGCAAATGGTAAGAGGCACCTTCTTAGAAATCCCAAGTGATAAGATACAGTACATATTTATTTGATTTCTATATGCCCTTACCTACCTTTCTCTTCTCTGGAGGTATTATTGTTTATTAGCTTGTCTGATCTTTATCTGACTTTGATAATTGAGAAGACAGGCTATTTTTTTGTTTGTGCTAACATTCTAATCATAACAGATGATGTTCCTTGATTAAAAGCAAAAACAAAAATGCACAGCATACTTATAGCAATACATATTAGCACATTGGAAGGGCTGAATAAATATTTTCTGTCTACTCAATATTTAAGTACACCACAGCATGAGAGTCTGTTTGGTAAAGTTTAAGTTCTGTTTCATGAAAGGTCTACTTCTATTACAATAGACTCTAATAGGCCCCAGCTATGAGATCATATATGCCGGTGAAACTGTGCTTTATTTATTTATTTACTTACTTAACTGCTGTCTCTAGAAGATGGTGACCAAATCAGTGAACAAAAAGAAAAGACATCAAGAACAAAATCTGTCATGCGACAACAACATTTAATTTGTCAACACCATGCTTTGACCAGAATTATCAGCTATCCGTGTGCTTACCAACCATGTAGCTTTATTACTGTAATGTGGGCAAATTGCCTGTAATTGGTGGTCCTGCGAGCACATATCTATAATTTGGGTCAAAAATATGTCTGTGCACTCTAATTTGCAGTCAATTCTCAATGCAGTTCTGGTTGCAGTAGAAATTTCTCAATCTCCATCTTCAGTGCCTTCCCCTAAGCTACAAAACAGGAAGAAGAATCAGGTAGTAATCCTAAGCTTCAGCTGTCTCAGTTCCCAGGGATCCATGGTTCAAACCATCTAGGACAGAGACTCCTAAAGGACTTTCTTTGCCTTTGATGTAGATTGTACAAGTGTCTCCCAATGGTTTGCCAGCCCAGGCTGGTCTTTGGAAGGGGGTGGTACCTGTAAATCAGCGGTGCCTAGGAGAGGGAAGTTAGGCTGCAAGGAACATGCCGTTGAAGAAGTTATGGTAGTCCTGGCCTCTTGTTGTCTGTGTTTCCCAGATGTCATTACTGGAGCAGCTTTGTCTGTGATACACTCCTGCTGCCATGATGCTCTGTCTCACCACAGGACCAAAGGTCACAGGACCACAGACTAAAACCATCCGCTGAGATGAACCTCAAGTATTTTGTCACAGCAATGGAAAGGTAAGTACTTTGCACAGTTACTGTGCGATGAAGGAGACAATGTGAGCGAGCAGGCTCTATTTCTCCCCCTTGGAGAAAGAAGAGCAAAGGAACACTCATAGGACTGTGTAACAGGAAAATGCCTATCAAAGGCATGCCGAAGTTGTGTTGTTAACCACACCAGGACTTCAGGGCCTAGCTTATTTCGTAATTCATCCAACCTGCCAACTTTTGGGGAAGAAAGTCAGCCGATCATCTCGACTTCCTCGTCCATGCTCAGATACTGGACACCTGCAGCCTTGGTATGAAGAAGACCTCCTCCGTGTGCTTCCCTGTGGGTAGCTGGACCCAGGGAGCCAGTGTCCCTCTCATCCCTTTCCATAATAGCGTATGTTTATTGTAACGCTCTGGTGGAATGCCACACAGAATTGGGAAATTTAATTTTCATTTAGTCACCCTTGTCTTATCATCTATAACTAGCCTATTTTTCTTTCTTCCATGTCACAATTTGTTTTATTTTAAGGAGATAAATATTGGAGAGGAAACGCTCAGTTGACTCACCTTTAACAATACTGCATTCACACACCTAACCCATGCAGGATGATTCCCCCCAATTATTAAACACATGACTCATGAAATTATAGTAAGCTAGCCAGACAGGATTCAAGTTAATTTCATTTTTTTTACAATGAATGGCCAGTTATAAGTTTTAATATTTAGAAAACTTAGATTAGCCATTAGACCCATGAAATCTAGAAATAAGCTAAATCAGGACCATATGAGGCCTAGAAAAAAATTATCTTTTTCTGAAGGGCATTACTATGACCTGAATTGCTGATAAAAATGTCATTCCCCGATGGGATAACTATAAATTGCAAAGATGTCAATTTCCCTCAAATCATCTTGTAAACAGGATGCCACTCACATCAAAATCCTAATGTGGTTTTTTTTTTTTTTTTTTTTTTAAATCATGACAACTTGATAATCACTTTTACCTGAAGAGTAAAGCATGAAAATAGGTAGGAACATCTGAGGGTAAGAATAATACTTTGCCAGATATCATCATTTAATGTAAAACTCTAGTAATTAAAATAGCATGTTTCAGTCACGAAGACCAACAGATATAACATAAGAAAATGACAGACGTTCCAGGGACCCAAGCGTGTTTGTACGGTTCATGCATTTCATACAGGTGGTATTTCTATGTCAAGAGGGAAAGATGGATTATAAGACAATTGGCTTGGCATTTGGAAATAAAATTAAGAATAACCCATAACCTCTTAAGTAACATCAGTCACAAAAGCATACCTAACAGATTAGAAGTTTAAGTGGTGGAGAGGTTATTGTCTACCATTTAAATGTAGGAAAGTATTTAATTAAAAAAAGGGGGAGAGACCCCCATAAATTTAGCCAAATGCAAACACGGTTTAACTTACATTTTAAAACAATTAATAAAGTATGAAAGATTTGCCAAGTATATTCTGTCACAAAATGGAAATGCACTACATATCTATACTATCCTACAAATTAATTTTTAATGCTTTATCTTGAAAAAATAAAAACAGCAGTACAGAAAATAAACCAGCATTACACAAAGGAAGAAAGATAACTCAAATGCAAAAAATACAGTATTTTCTTTTAGGAAAGAAATGCAACTGAAAAAAAATCATATTAAATGCCCTATCACATTAACAGGCAACTTCCTAAAATGTGAGGATTTTTAAAATTTATTTTATCTTTTTACTTTTTGTTGGTCATGGGGCTTGAACTCAGGGCCTGGGTGCTGTCCCTGAGCTCTTTTGCTCAAGGCTAGCGCTCTACCACTTTGAGTCACAGAACCACTTCCAGTTCTTGAGTGGTTAATTAGAGATAAGTCTCATGGGGACTTTTCCGCATGGGCCGGCTTCAAACCATGATCCTCAGATCTCAGCCTCCTGAGTAACTAGGATTACAGTAGACATGAGCCACTAGCACCTGGCTTAAACGTGGATTTTTTTAGATTGTAAAAAGCACAATCATCTGATATATTATCTGTCTTGTGGTACTTACTATTTTGTAGTCTTCTCCTGTTTGGAATACTGAAAAGCTGCTTTTGAAAATTTTACCCACTCAAAAAAAATTAATCTGAAGGCATAAAGTAATGTAAACAAAGTAAAAATCTCCTTTGGATCTAGAAATGTTCCAGCTATTTTGACCTTCTTAGCAATCTTACAGCTTTTCTGGGCTGCTTGGGGTATCTACCTACAGTGAGATAAACACTGAAATGGAGAGAGTGTCTTTAGAAATTTTACAGCAATCTGAGAGAGAAATTTCACATCCGTTGAATCTAGTAAGCAAAGACTGTGGTTTACATTTGTTTTACTTATTTCTTTTCAGTGATACTGTCTTATGGTTTTGATACAACTAACAATCCCTTATCTTCCTTTTATTCCCTCTTTCCTTTTTGCTCTATATCATCCCTTTCCTAACTTCCAAAAATCTAATACAGGACCTTTACAACATAGATTTACAAAGTCACATACAAGCAGGCTTTTGAAGAAAACCAGCAAAAGACTGTGGAACTCTCCCTAAAGTTACCTGAATAATCTGAAATTAGACAGTGAACAGATTAGGGGAAATTTTTTGGTTGACAGAAAAGATATTTTCTTGCTATACTCCAGAGCCATACAGAACAAATATGCAGTATTAATGCTATGGTAACTAGTTAAGTTTTCAATAAAATTAATAATCCGGAGGATGTCTGACAGAATAGTTTCTATGTGAGAAAATTCTAGAAGAATCAGAGTAGGAGACAGGACATGGATAAAAGACCATAAAGGACTTAGGACCTACTCTTCAACTCAATCACATTGATGGTTTTTCACTGCTCAATCATTATTTTGTTTACTCAATCAGTACTTAAGATAGGCTTAGGATGGACAAGTCTTTATTTCTTAACAAATATGAAAACAGAATATAGAATATGAAAAACTGGAATGCAGAGCTAATAGTTGGTAACTCACACAAATATCTTAGCAATGTCAGGCTATCCTAAAGTGGAAAGAGCCCTAGCAAAACAAATTATTTTAATTAATCACACTCAACAAGAGAACATAGTCTATTAACTGACCATCTTTTAAATAACACATTCTTTTCTACTGATCACATCATCCAGCTAATTGATCTGCCTTTCAGGGAAAACATTGTTTTGCATGAATATTTTCCATCCAAAACTGTTTTCAATCATGTTCTTTTTTTCTTTTCAAACTCTCAACAAACCATGAGTAAGTGGCTCACACCTTTAATTCTAGCTACTCAGAAAGCTGAGATCTGAGAATAGTGTTTCTAAACCAGCCTGAGCAGGAAAATACAGGATGTTTGATCAATCACCAACACGTTGGACATGAAGCTGTGGCCCAAGTGGTAGAGCATTAGCCTTGAGCTGAAAAAGCTGAGGGACAGCACCCAGACCCTGAGTTCAAGCCCCCCACCCTGCCCCACCAAAAAAAAAACAAATAGATCATTCATTGATCATTTGCACATTATCAAACACATCTGAATGCTATTTTGTTTAAGAGCTTTTAATTTACTTATATATCTTGTTGTAAATAAAAATACATCAGCCTAGCCTGGAATTAGAAATGCTCCCTGTTCTGAATTCTGCTCAGAATAATAGTCCTCTTTTTTGCCCCGATATAGCCTTTGAAGTGCTTCTGGATTTGTTGTTTCTTTATCTCTAAAATAACCACACATGGGGGGGAAAAAGTATCACTGCAATTCTGCAAGGAACATGAAAAACGATGTGCTACTTATATCCAGATTATTTAAAGACTCCACTGTGTCTTCAACTAAACTCTGTGTAGAATATAAGACTTGGTTCCTAAGTTTACTCCTGGGTTTGAATTACTTCCCTGCAGATTTAGTCCACATCATCAGTCTCTATCACACCTTAATTTTCTCACCTTTGAATCTAATTGCTTTACTTTGAAGTCTAGGGACTTCACCCACCAGAGTGCAAACCCAATGTAGAAAGAAAATCAACTAATTTGGAAATAAACCAAAAGACAAATCTCGGTTGCTTGCTTGTTTGCTTAATAATTATTCGGGGTCTGAACGCGTGTATAGTTTTAGGCCGATCTTTGGCAGAAAGGAAAAAGAGAAAGCTAGAGTTGAAAAGCCAATCCCCCTAAATTGTTGAAATCGCTTCAGACAAACGGTGCCATGGAATGCCACCTGCTGTCCCTCAGCCCTGGAGATGTCCTGTGCCTCCTCAGAGAGAGAGAAAAGCGCCCCTAAATGGGGACACTTACCTTCAGCACCCCGAGACTCCTTCACCCTTTGATGTATTAAAATATTTAATCAACATCAAATGCTGCTGCCCTATTTAGACACGTGCTTTATTATCCTCTGCATTATTCTACAACCTGCCTGCTTCTTAATGTGACCCGAAGCTCCAGCCGGCATTTATTACAAATTCGAGGCTTCTAGCTAAGCAATTAATCACTGACACCAAGGAATTTTCTTCTCTTCAGGTAGGGAGCCCATCCTCCCCCCCCCAAAAAAAAAGAAAAAAGAAAAAGAAGAAGGAAGAGGAAAATAATCAGGCTAATTAATTCTTATCTGCAAAGAGCAATTAGATAAATGACCTCAAAAAAAAAAAAAAAGACTTGTCACCCCTAGTGAAACACTCAACTTTCTAAATAGGGTGGTGGCAGCCTCTTTTCACTGTGAAATGGAGATGACAGAGAGAGAGGAGAGGGGACTGAAGGGGGGGGGAGGTTAATTAGAATGAAGGCCAAGGGTGGTGGAGAGAGAGGAGAGAGAGAGAGAGAGAGAGGAGAGAGAGAGAGAGAGAGAGAGAGAGAGAGAGAGAGAGAGAGAGAGAGAGAGAGAGAGGTGGGTGTGATCTGTGATTTTTTCTCTCTGTCCTCCTCTGTCTGAGAACATGGGCAGGTGACAAGTGCAGGGAGAAAGTTAACTTAAATTCCCAGCACCACCACCAGAACTTTGTGGGTACTTGGAAAAGAGCACGTCCTCAAATTGAAGCATGCGCTCGAATACCTTAGCTCCAAGAACTAAGCCAATTTCAACCATTTTGGTTTTGCAAGTGGCACAGCTACATCTTTACCCAGCTTACAGTAGCCACGGGGGGTAGGAGGAAGGGGAGGCCATGGCCGGGATGCATTTCTGTTCCGGTGAGAAGATGCTTTCTCTACAGGACTCTAATCAGATTATCATTCAACCCAGGCTGTGTACCTGAAAATGAACCTCTTAGGAAACCGTCATTCTGGCTCCATAAAATGCCTTTGGAAATAGCCCACATTAACAGCAAAACATAGCATGTTGTTGGTTGAATCTGTGGACCCTCCCTCCCTGTTAGACGCACGAGTGTGTCCGCACCCTCTCTCATTGGGCAAGGAAAAATAAAATACCTCGTTGTGAATATATCTATATCTATATAAATATAGACATATATCTCCACTTGATAGAACTATAAATATAGCTATAGAAATAGGTCTATAGAAATACATATGTATCTAGGTAAATATCTTTTTATATTTATTTGTCATATATATTTAAAATATATAAACTCAGACTTATATGAATTTATTTATGTAAGTATATATTTGATATTGATGTATAGTTTATGTGTGTGTATATATATACATTTGATTTGATATTGAAATGTTCACATCCAGAGCATTCGATTACTGTTTTGTTTGGCCTTGTTTGTCTTTCTTTCTGAACTTATAAAATCAGCTGAGACATCAGGAGGGAAATCTGTCACTGACAGTGATGATGATGACAGTTATCCGTCCTGGCTTTGCCTGTGTCTCTGGCTGTCACTATAGCAAAAGGCCCGAGGCGGTGTCTTTCACAGAAAGGAAAAGTCTGTTTAGCTCACAGTTCAGCAGGTTCAAGGGCAGGGTGCCAAGGTGAACGAGGCCTTCTGGCTGGCTGTACATCACCGTCACAGAAAGAATGACTTGTGAGAGGGGGGAGATGGCTCAGCCAGAGAGGAAGCTGGAAAGGGGGCTGCCTGGCCTCTTCTGTGACAACCACCTTTCCCCACACACCACTGCAGAGCTGGGTGAAAACTACCCTAATATCCTTTGTTTGTGTGTTTGTTTTTGGTGCTGGTCCTGAGGCTTGAACTCAGGGCTTGGGTGCTGTCCCTGAGCTTTCATTTGCTCAAAGCTAGTATCCTACCACTTGGAGCCACAGCACCACTTCCAGCTTTTCTGGCAGTTTAGTGGAAATCAGAGTCTCACGGATTTTCCTGCCCAGACCTCCTTTGAACCATGATCCTCAGATCCCAGCCTCCTGAGCAGCTAGAAGGACACGCGTGGGCCACCAGGGCCTGGTGCTTAATGCCTTTTGCTGCTAACAGTACATTGAGCACAACCGCACAATCTCCCTCGATCTCTTCCAAGTTCCCTCTGCTCTCAGCCTGGCTCCACTGGGGACCAGGTTTGCAGAAGAACCCCGAGGAAGCACAGAATTCATGTTCTGCACTCGGCCATCAAGTTTCCCTCTGTATTCTACTTCTAACCTTCTTTAACATTATACGCTGCATAAAATACCCAGAGTCACTGCGACTCTTCCCTACCCAAAGGCCGCAGTCTATCGACAATCAAAGTGAAGCCACCAGGGAGAGATTTCTGGTAATGCAGGTGGCTAAAATGACCTCTTTTTTTTGGTTTACTTTTTGTGTTTTGAACATTTTAAATGTTAGACGTGGTATTTCTTTATTGTTATATCTAATACGAAAGCTATGGGAAGTATTACATATGCAGAAACATGCTTGTGATTTCCCAGGGTTTTTATGAACTGAAAACAAAAGAGAAGATTCCATAGCTAAAGATGACCTGAAGTCTAACGAAACAAACACAGATCCTGGATTTCCACATCGAAAACACACATGAAGCCAGATGAGTTTGGTCTCCAGATGACAAGAATTCATCAGTCCGGAAAGCTTTTTCTCTGCATCTACCCTTCTCGTTTCCTTTATGTTGATATAATATTTTCTCATTTTCTCTATCAGAACAACAATGCGTAATAGTATTCCTCTTTTAAAAAAAAAGATGACTATGTACACTGTACTTACCAAAGTGTGACTTCAACCAAGCTGATTCCAGAATCACAAGGATGACCCAGAGAAATCTGGAAAAATAAAAAATAAGAGAGGAGATATATTATGCCAGCTATTTTTTCCTCTCTTTGTACATGGACATATAGTTGGCATTACCACCACTGCAAAGTGGACAAGCCAGTAGTATTTTTTATTACATTCAGAAAGTTGTTTAACTAACCTCAATATGTATTTCTAGACAAATTTTATCAAATTACACACACACAAATTCTCATCCAGTTGCATTACCACTTTATCTTTGCTCTAGTTCCTGGCAAGCACTCATCAGATTTTTTTTTTGAGTTTTGGGGGTTTTATTTTGTGTGTGACTATGGAAGTGCATAATCTAACATTTTAAACTAAGTAGAAACACAATGTATGGTCTTTTGTTTCTGGCTTTTTTTTCATTTAACATAGGGTTTTCAATTTTTTTCTATGTTCTAGCATAGAACATAACTATTTTTTGTCAGTTGTAGAACTTGAACTCAGGGCCTGGGCACTGTCCCTGAGCTTTTCTGCTTAAGGCTGGAGCTTTACCATGTTGAGCCACAGCACCATTTCCTAGAAGAACTTCCTTAAGGTTGAAAAACACTGACTTTCTTCTGGTTGAATTACTATTGTGTCCTGTGAACAGATCACATTTCATTCATCCAGGATGGTATTAAGCAGGACGGCATCTGATTTGTCCCTGCTCTTCAGATACTATACATCATGCCACGCTTGTGTCCATATTGATTCAGCTCTTCTGTGTGTCAGGGCTCTGAATCCGTGCATTCAGCCAACTACAGATGGAAAACATTTTTTGAAATTACATCTCTGTGAACAGGTACAGACCATTTCCATCATTATCTGTCTTTGTTTGGTTTTTGTACTGTAAGAGATTCGTTCTTTCTTGATGGTTCAGGTTGGTGCTCAACCCTTAGGCCTAAGAGATCTACTGGGTCCAAGCCAGGACATTGCCTGAGTTACAGAGACCACAGAGGTCTTTAACTGTACCCAGCTTGACTTGACATTACTCTGGAAGCTATACCCTAAAGCAATGAATTGAGGAGCCTTTACAATGTATCAGGTATTACACCTAATCTAGAGCTCAAACAGGTAGAAAGTATCTTCTGACTTAGTGGCTATCTATCTATTGGCTTCTTGTGTTTCTGCTAAGTGGCTTTTGTGGGAGGAAATCTCTTTCCCCCCTCTTTCCCCCCCCCCACCAAAATCTCTGTGTTTAACTAATTTGAATTAAAAAACTGACTCTTGAAGCTCTAGAATAGGTAGTGTTCCCCCTTCTCTTTGGATTTCCTATGGAGTATGGTAAGCAGAGATGCTCCATTCGTACTTGACAAATGGTACTCAACACTAGTGCAGGTGTGCATGCACGTGCACACGTGCGCACACGTGCACACACACACACTCATAATTGAAGTGAGACAGAATGGGGCTGGGCAGAGGGAGGAGGGTGAGCAAAGAGGACCCCCCTGTCCTTTCCATCTGTCCACTTAAGAGCTGGTGGGCTTGCTCTGCAAGGTTATCGCCCTTGCCCGATGGCTGCGGGGGCTTCCGAGATGACTTGCAAGCGCTGCTGTTGACTTTCAGGGAAGGATGTTTCCCCCCCTGGCACCCAGGCCCGGTCCCCAAGCCTCCCTGGTACAGTGAGTCTGTGTGAAGCCACTCATGCTCCGGTGGCTGAAGTGATTGGAGCTGACGCCGACACTCCAGGCAGGCCTGGCAGCCACACGCTCAGCCTCGCTTCTGTAAACATTGTGGAGATGACAGCATCCTCCTAACCATCTGCGGCTGCATGGGAATCCATTATTTTTTCTATCCCGGGGGGGAAAGGAAAGGTCGTGGGCATCATTACTCCTAGGCAAATGTAACTGACTCCACCACATACCCTAATTTGCTTGCCATCATTATAGGTCGCTCACCTGCTTTGTTATTTTCAACTCCCACCCTTTTCCCCTCCTGCCTATCTGTTGTTGTTGTTCTTATCAATAATAAATAGAGTATGTGAATCACACCGCTGTAATATTTGGATATTATGGGGGGAAAAAAACATGCTCATAATAACAAGGCAAACGTCAGAAAGCACCTTGGTTTTATCAGCTGGTCAAATGCTCTATTAGGCAGCCAGTGAAGAGTTCAAGTAAATTGGTTATGTTAATATCCTGTAGTACTTAGGAAAGACGAGGAGTTGGCAATTAATTTTTTTTTTCCTAAGCTGCAGGCCGACAGGCAAATTTATATCCCCTCTTTCTCCACAAGATCAAGCTAAGAGAAGGTGAGGGAGGAAAGGGAGCTTCAAGTAGCTTTCCAGGAACTAATTGAATGATGCTAAATAAAGCCGAGAGGAAAGGGGGAAGAGGGGAGAGGGTGCACCCAACATCGCACCAACGCGGCTGCTCTTTCCCATTCATTCCCGTGACAGGGCTTTTGCAACTTAAACCTGTTTTATTAATTATGTTTGACATTTCCTTAATTAGTTTCATTTACATCCCATCAGCCCCTAACCGACGATGGCTCCATACATCATCTTACTAGAGGAGAGCGATGCCTACGGAATTATAACAACAACAGACGATTTTTATGGGACTTACAGGAAAACGAGTGGACAGTTCTTTCCAGTTTTACCTGGGCTTTGTAGTAAGGAGGAAAGGGGTGGACAATCCAAGTTTTGGTTCCTGAGTATCTAACATACAGAAATACCTTCACAAATAGATATAAAATCATCCAAGTCATATATGTATAGCTGTGTGTTATATGTATGTGGATATGTACATGCATACATACACAGCTACATAGATACTCATGTACCAAATCTTTAAAAAATACTGGTAATCTTTTAAAAAAGACACCAGCCTGAATAAATACAGACCACAAAACAGAAACAATTGCTCTTAATCCTTACCACCTCACATTCTCTTGTGTCACCAGCCAACTGTCTACTTGCTCTTTACCTGGGAACTCAGCCAACGAACACTCAGACATGAGCTCCAGGCTTACTTATAAGGTACAAGGTCGCCAAAAATTAGTAAACCAGGAACCCAGGTCCTATTTTCCTGTGACTCTTCCTTTGTGCAGATGACAGAATCCTATGACAGGCACTGGTAGGCATAGGGCACTGTGTACAGGCAAACTAGTCATGCCTGTTCACATCTTCCGTCGGAAATGGAGACGTCTTGAAGGACTTTTGATGCCCATGATTTTGAGTCCATGCTTTAAGACTCTGACCTCTAGTCCACAGAGAGCCCTGAGCCTCGATCTCACATCCCATTTCGGGGGCTGATTCCCAGATCATAGTCTTGTGGCCTGTGTACACAATGGCACCTTCCCACTTTCGACAGTCCTCTTGAGTTTCTTGACATAACACTTTCTGATCCTTTCTCTCATGACTGCCTCTTAAACCTCAGTCCCTCACAACCAATCATTCTCCCATTTGGCCTAGTTTCCTTGATGTAATGGCTTCTACCTCATCCCTAAAGTGACATTTGCATTAACATGTATTTTCAGACTCAATATGAGATAGTGTGTGTGTGTGTGTGTGTGTGTGTGTGTGTGTGTGTGTGTGTGTGTGTGTGTGTGAAGTAGAATCAGAGGATGATAAGACAAAGTTAGAAACACTGCCAGTTACACAAAATGGAAAGCAATCTCCTGATTGCTACCATGAATCCATCTTACATTGCTTTCATACCCAAACATTCTCATTAATTTTGACTGGAATTCTAACCTAAGACTATGGTAGCTATTGAGTTTATGACGTGTTATTGAGTAAATGCCAGTTGTGGCCAATGCATGAGATTGCTCCTCCAGAACCTGCCCTGTTTTCAGGCCAAACTTCAGAGATCATAGCTGATACAGCTTCTAAGGAAGAAACCCAGCATGTACCTCAATTAATTGGTAACTTCAACTTGGGTTAATCCATAACACTTTAATGAGCACCAGCGAACCAGAAATACCACATTACTCATTATTGAGTATGTTAGAGTTTGTATTAATGGATCTCTTATTTCTCTAATCACCAAACATTTCTCTTTCTGTGTCTATTTTTTTTTTCTTTATGTTGGTGCTTGTCTTCTTTTGGAAAGGGAAGGGAAAGAAATGGAAGGGAAGGGAAAGGAAAGGAAAAGAAAGGAAAGGAAACAATACTTTTTTAACTTGTTCTTGGCTGTCAAGCTTCTCCAATGTATCATTACCATTTTCCTTCTTTGCCAAGTGACACCAGTATTCAGTATAAGGGCATTGAGGCCATTTGCTGTTCTTCAGTTTCTATTGCGATAATTCCATATTACCTATGCGTTTAGGGAAACAACAAAAAGCTCCTTATAGTCAGGAAGGTGGGACAGAGGCAGATCAGACCACATGGGATGTGAAAAATACAAGGGAGCTCATGAGCTCAAGGCCCAATAAGGGCTCTTCACAGGGGTCACAGCAATAAACAGTCCCTTTCTATACTAGACAATGATATACTGCCTTCTGGCATTTGCTCTGAATTCTTGGTGATGCCAACTCATTACCCAAAGCCCTAAGCCATCACCATGGTCTAGTCTCTACCCAGTTGGCTTTCCTTTGGTACCTGAATGACGTTCAGAAAGGTGAATGACTGCTCAAGGTGTCCTCTGAGCCTGGGACAACTCCACGTGTTGAGCATATGAATCCACACTTGTTTTTATCTCTTCCTCTGGCAGGCTCGAAGGGTTACAGATGGCCCACACTGCCTGTTATTCTCAAATACATATATATATATATATATATGATTTGTTCACTAACTGAACATTCAAATGAAATCTGAAAAGAGGCCACGGAAAGCATCTAACACAATTAACTGCCTGTCCCAATTTTTTCCCCCCATAAAACACAGCGTTCGTTTTACAAACACGGCTGCTAGTGATCTGAAATATCATCAAATGGCAAAAAAGAAATCAAAATATTTTGCTGTCATATGCTGTCACATACTGTCAGGAAGCCTTGTGCTACGGCCGCAGTCAAGTTGAATCCGATTAAAAGATCAGCAAACAAGGCAGGTTTAAGGGCACTTGACCCCATCACTGCAGTGCCTAGAAGTACCTGTCAGCATTTTGGGTGTCCCAGGAAGTGACACTATTCTTTATGCAGCTTGCCAATGGAGGGGTTGGGTGACATCGTGCAGAAGAATCATCAGATTGATGTGTTCAGTTTTCTATTTTCAAATACCATTCGCTACTGCAAAGATGGAACTGAAATTTAAGTCTAATTACCCCGCTCCACAAACAATGAATTATTCAAGATGAACTACCCAGTTATACAGAGACATGTGTGCAGTGTGCATATGTTCACCTCTATCTACATATAAGTGTGCTCAAGATGGAGAAATTAAATCAAGCTTCTCTTCAGGATGTTAGAGTTCCACAATGGTTTGTATTTCCAAGAGGCTGTTGATAAATATTTATGGAGTTGGGAGCATATAACTCCTTAAAGCTTTCCTGAAAAAAAAATCAAAACTATAAGCAAATAAGAAAATTAGAATTCCATCAGATAACAAACTTTTATGATTACAGAAAAGAAGCTCCAGTATAAGACATGCATGGGATCCTTTTGTATATGTATTTGTGTGTTCAGGAATGGGAGGGTGTGGAAGAAATAGAATGACAGAGACTAGTGTTTGTTCTCTGCTTCATAATACAGTGGCAATGCATAGGAACAGACAGATGTTGAATCTAGCCTGGGTGAAACATAAACTTAGTGAAATTAATGTTTTAGCCACTTTCAGCATCCATACGGACTCTGTTTTCCCTGTGATTCATAGGGAGGAAATACACATCTCACTTTCAGCAACTTTGTCCCAAGAATCTCCATAGATTTGCCTTCGGCAAAATTGAATTTGGGGGGGTGTCCTTGTTTCAAATTTACACATTTCATAGGAAAAGAAAAAGAAATCTTGCCTAGATAGAGCTTGACAGCTTCCCCATCTGTGAGAAGTGATATTAAGTTAAAAAAAGGGTTTCCTTTTATAAAAGTTCTCAGTTTTTAAAGTAATCTTTTTCCAAATTATAAGCCTATATATACATATATTTATATATAATGGACAGATAAACTTGGACACATTTGCATTGCCAGCAGACTTTTGCAATTAACATTGGTCAGTTATGCTGTAGTCTAAAATCAACTCTATGTCCTCTTGTCACCTGTTTTTTTTTTTTACTCAACATTATATTGGTGAAATTTGTCTGCATTTCTAGGGTTAGTGGCGATTCATTTCCATGGCTGTACCGTATTCCTTTGGTCAGGTATGCAAACCACAGTGTAACTTTGTGATCTTCAGTTGATTCACTTTGGGGTTGGTTTGCTGCTTGCTTGAATTACAAGTTGTATTATTTTGCTCCTTATTGCAGAGGTTTATGGGTATGCATTAATCTATGACTCCTTGGAATATACTAAAAATGGAGGTAATGGGTCAAATCACATTGAGTTTTAGGATGTGTCACATAGTTGGCTAAAATATGTTCATAAATTATCTCATTATTATATAAAAGTTCTACTTCTTGGGTTGGGGGACGGGGTGGGGGAGGGGAGAATCTGACTGAGGAAAATTCACTCCTGTTTATCTTCTTCTTGTCTGGGTTCTAAAGTCCTAGCAGCCTTACAACCTATCTCATGTTTCAGAGGAATTAAAGATCTAAGGATGGAAAGTAAATGAATGAAGCTTCAAGAAGAGTAAGTAGTAGAATTCCATCACTTAGGGGGACGGGGTGTAGGGATAAGTGTATCCAACACAACACAAAAAATGACTAAAGCAAAGAAGAGCTTTCCCCCCCACTTTTGGATATTCATTGTGAAGAGCAGGCTGGCTCCAATGCTGTTTCCTTGCTTATACTGACATGGCAAGTCTTTATCTTAGCCATTCTGGTGGGCTCTAATGGAGAGGCCATCAATAAGGTTTTAATACACTTATTTTGTCACTAATGAGTGATGTATTCGCTTATATTCATCTAACATGCAGATATGTGTTTGTTAAAGTCTCTATTAAAGTCTCTCTTTTTTTGTAGTGTTGACAGTTTTCTATTCAGTTGTTTGGGTAGCCTCATCTTTCACTAGCGTTCTGTAAAGCACTTACCTAGAAAAGCAAGGCCCTACATTGGGTCTTAGTCCATTACAAACTAGTATTTGGGGTTTGGGAGTTACTACTATTCCAGAAAATTGTATACTATTAACAGTAGTACCAGGATAACTTAACAACCAAAAAAAAAAGTAAAGTAATAAAAAAAGCACACGACTAGGTTTTGCCTTTGGGTTTTAGGAGACCTCTCATTATATATAATGTCAAGGCATATTGACTGACAGGCTATCTGACGGATTGTCGTTTGTGACAGAATGGCTTCAATTAAATTGATAACAAGATGACATGTGTATGTAGTTGGGATCAGCTCAGTCAGGCCCTGTTTTTCTCACAGTGACACTGGCTTTAAGGGTCAAATTCTTAGTTATTTTATGAGAACTTTTTTGCTGCTATTTATGTTCGGAGTCAAAGCAGATGTTCATATGAATTGCTTGGAAATATAAAAGCATGAGGAACTCTTTCTGGAAAAGGTTTTCTCTGTAGCCTGGATCTCATATGTACCATGCATGCTTCACAGCTTCTGTGCTCCAGACAGACAGACAGGCAGAGACAGAGACAGACAGACAGACACACACACATACATACACAGAGGCAGGTATGCACACAAGCCTCTCTTTCCTCTCTTCTCTCTTCCTTTATTTCCCAATGGTGAGCTCAGGGGAAAGAAAGGTCTCACTTCTTTTTTAAAAAGTTGTATTTATGGCCAGTGGCTCAGTCCTATAATCCTAGCTCCTCAGGAGGCTGAGATCTGAGGATTATGGTTTAAAGCCAGACCCAGGCAAGAAAGTCTGTGAGACTCTTATCTCCAGTGAACCACCAAAAAACTGGAAGTGGTGCTGTCGCTCAAAGTGGTAGGGTGCTCGCCTTGAACAAAAAAGCTCAGGAACAGCTCCCAGGCCTTGAGCTCAAGCCCGACAAAACTATAATTGCACTTGTATATTTCTTATTAGTAGTGAAACCCCTATTCTATTTTTACCCATAAAATACTGCTAATTAAGCCTGTCCTATCCCACCCATTTTCTAATAGCAAACTCTATTAGCACTTTTGTTTGGCTCTAAATTTGATCCACAGAGATGGCATCCTCATGACTGTTTTGCCTGTGATCTCTTTTCCTCCCTGAATTATCCCAAGTCATGCTACCCAGATAGAGTTTGATCCTCATGACTGATAGATGGGTGCTCTCTAAACCAAAGGAACAACTGAGTGGGGAGCCTGGGGAAAAGGTAGGAACAAAGCCAGACTGTAGTTTCAAAGAAAGTTTTGCCTTACTTTCCTCTTCTGGAGATTTCTCAGTATAAATGGCAGTTCAGACTTTTACCCTTAAGACAATGTGGCTGGGTCTGTGTTCTTGCGAACACCTAGTCATTGTGTGGGGGAATTGATGGGGGGATTGCATAAATTCTCTCTAGTCCCTTGAAAGACCATGTGTAGAGAGTAACAACGATAGTACTTAGCAGCCAGCACTCAGACTGGTGGGTCACCCAGACAAACACCAGACGGATGGCTGATCTTCCAAAACACAAACGCAACAGTGTGTGGGTGTCACCCTTTTACTCGATGCCTTTTTTTAAAAAACAAATCACCTCTCACACTGCACCTTATGCGGTTCTTACCCTCATTCATCCCATTAGTTACAAATTATCTAAGAAAGGACTAGGTGTCACACTTCTGTGTGTATCTACGGATGGCGTAGACTGCTGGGAACAAAGCTAAGTCTCATCATCAGAGAGACGTGTCCCGTGATTTGGGTAAATGTCCTCCAAAAGTCTATGTGTTAAAGAAGCCCCGCACTGGAGCCAGGGAGAGATGGGAATCTCTGTGGGGTGGAGCTGGTGGGAATCCTTCAGGCCAGAGGCCAGGTCTCTCGTAAGGACGTTGAGAACGGGGCTTCGTTCTTTTCTTGTCTTTTTGTTTTCTGACCAGGAGGTGAGCACCAGGCTGTCTCTAACTGGAGTTAACAATAGGTCCCCCAAAAGCTAGTGTCACCCCCCAAAGCCAGTCCTCTCTCAACCACCAAACTGATGGCCAAGAAGTCTTTTGATGACCAAGATATCATTTTTTTATGATTTCTTGAAAAAAAATCCTTAATTAGGTTTTGATTCAGCATGTCTTACTCAATGTCACCCCTCTCCTCATTCTCCCCCATCCATCCCAACCCCACCCATCGCTCAATTGACTCAGTTCCATTTTCCCACCTGGACACTGAACAGCTTGACTTCTTTGCTCCTTCCTCTTCATTCACCTGCCTCTCTGCCCTGGACCTCCCCTTCTCCCTCTCCAACACATGGTCCAGCTTCAAGACGGTCATTATACCCAGAATCACACAACCCATTCTGGAAAGAACTAGTTGCTGATGTGTGGGAGCTTAAATGCCATTGCCTAGGATGTGGGACACAGAGACATCTTGATCCTCAGCTAGGGAAAGGGGAAAAAAAATCATGGAAAGTGGTAATGAGGGAAAGGAGCAGCGACTTCATCATTGTTGGCCGACACCCTCTGACTCTAACACAGCTTCATTAAAGAGGATGCCCTTGGGTCTGTGTGCAAACTACCCTTTGAGGATGTACGGCCACTTGAAGTGTTGGGAACCAGCTGGGGAAGGCAGCTGGGCATGGGGTACCTGGGAAAGATGGGGGTAAAAATCCTGCTGAGTTTAATCTGACCAGTGTATCCATCACCCAGAACGATACAAATCAGCCATTACTGGATCATGCAGAAGCAACTCTGCTACCTGAGATTCCTCCTTTGCTTTCTGAACCTCTTTTCAGCTCAGCCTAATGAATTGTCAGAACTGTCAGAGAGCTCTAAGGAATGACAAATGTCTATGATTTGCCGCCGCCGCCGCTATTTCGCCAGAAACACCTGATGTATGTAGTCTTGCATTCTTCAGTTTCGAATTAGAGACTTAGAAAACAAAATCAACCTTGATAAATATAGCAATTTTTTTCACTCTGTTCTGGAAGCTGAAGTGAATGGATTATTTTTTTTTAAGATAAAGAATTCTTTTTTATTTTGTTCTTGTAGTATATATACACATAGCACAGGGTAAATCTCAAACAAAGAGCTAAAATCTCAGTAGTGGAGAGAGGTGTGGATGGTAATCATCAATTCAGGAATTAGTGTTCTGTTTGCTTAACTATTGTTGAGATTAATAATTGGCCCCTTCTGAAGGAAGTTGTGCTGCTTTGATTCATGTCTTTAGGGAACCCACAGAATTGAAAATCTTAGATTTCCTTTACAGACATCAAGAATCAGCCAACACTTGATAGGAACACTAGTGACATTTACTTAGAGAAACGGGAGCAAGTTTGATTGATTATTTGATGTTCTAATAAGTGCAGAAATATCTTTCCTTACTAATAAACTCCACTCGAGATACAAATGTTGTTCCAGACCTCATTATATGAGATTTGCTTAACATAAACTTAAAGTTAACTTTTTATATATAATATAGATTACATAATGTAGTATATATAAATATATATAAATATATATTACATAATGTAGTATATATAAATATATGTTTATATATAAATATATAAACACATATTAATAACTGCAATACAAATATGAGTAAGCCAGAATAAATGAAATATTTGAATCTTGGAGATTTTCCATTATATTTTGTACATGAGTATGTGTTATAATGAAGTATCAAAACTGATATTTTTAAATAGCTTTATTCACCTTAATTCTCTCCCAATGTTTATTTTTCCCCATGCCCTAGTCTCACATGAGCTCTAACAGATAGGAAAATATACAATGCTTTTAGGTATCCCAACATCCCTGAATAAATGTCTAATTAAAGCTTATCAATTGACCTAGCACTGGTGGTTCATGCCTGTAATCCTAGTTACCCAAGAGGCTGGGATCCTACCAGGGCAGAAAAGTCCCTGAGACTCTTATCTCCAATCAATCACCAAAAAGCCAGAAGTGGAGCTGTGGCTTAATTGTCACAGAACCAGTCCTGAGCAAAAAAAAAAAAAAAAAAAAAGCTCAGAGACTGAGTCCAACCCCTGAATTCCTGAATTCAAGCCCCAGAACCAGCGCGCGCACGCGTGCGCACACACACACACACACACACAGTGGCAGCCATGACACAGACAACATGTAATGGCATTTCTGTCCCAGCTGGAAACTTTCTTCTCCTAATGCCTTGAGAGCCATCCAGCAATCCATGCAAGTCCCAGGTGGGAGGAGACACAGGCAGAGCCCCAGACTAGAATAACCTCCTGCAGAGGATTCCCAGGGACTCCTCTTTGGGATCCCTCTCCAAGTGGAGAGTCTCCCTTCATTCCTTTTTTCCCTCCTTTCACAGTTTTTTAGATCTGCACTTTGAAATCAACCTATCCTGCTTACCTATAATACAAAGAAAAAGAAGGAGAAAAATGAAAGGTCCCTCATTTCCAAAGAATAAAAATTCTATGTACTATACTTAGCATGTAACGGGTCTTCAACAGATAGCAAATATGAATCAGCAGATATTTATGTGTTGGCATATACACTAATAACAGTGCACTGTCCCTGACAGATGTTTTATTGTCTAAAGAGAAGCATTTTCATGGTATTTTAGCAATCAACCTTCTCCAAAGCCATTCAGAGTCACATGCTGGTGTCAATATTCTCTCTCTCTCTCTCTCTCTCTCTCTCTCTCTCTCTCTCTCTCATTGAAACTTTTGCACTTGAATTGACAAGTAATCGAAGAGCTTTCCTCTCCTCTGAAGACTCTCTCAAACCATCAGACAGGAGGAAAGGAAATGAACTGTTTTCCTCCACATAATAATGCAAGAAGAGGTGGTAGGAAAGAGAAAAGATAAATGCCCGAAAAACACAAAGGCCATGATGATAATACTTGATAACTATACAAAAATGTATGCTTCGAAGAATTATTTAGTCTGTGTAGAGCACTTCATATTTGTGAAATGCTTTACTAATGGCTAACCAGACAGGATTTCTTTTTTCCTCCAATAACCCTTTGAAATATGCCAGTACAGTGACCTCCATCTCAAAAGAGAGGAGGTTGGGATACAAGGAGATTAAATAATCTATTCAGAGAAAATACTTTACTGTTTTCAAGGAGGCAGCTAAGAAATCAGGAGCTTGATTCTTTTCCCCAGCGCCCTGCTCTTAACAGTAAGTTAATGGGATGTAGGAGGTAGTGGTGGTGACTTTTTTAAGTCAATAATAGGGTTTTAAAAACTGAATAGATGCAATGAATGCACAGATCCTCGCCTACCCTCCCTCCCCCAGCGGAGACTCTGGGTGGATCTGCAGGTGACTGTGGAGAGGGCTGAGGTTACTGAAATCCTGCCAGTGCTTACAGGTATGCTCTCCCGTCACACCCGTTAACCCATGGCTTCTCCCAGAAGTGAGGGCAGATAATGACTGCAAAAGCACATCAAGTGCACTTCTTGTACTCTTTCTTAGACAAAGGAAGTCTACTTTCTGAATTTAGGGGTGAGGGTGTGTTTTAAATCTCACTTTTGTAGGCTCATCACAGTATTCTTTTTATTTCCAATAAAAGTTACAACTACCCATTCGAAGGAGGAGAGCCGAAGGGAAATGGTCCTTTTATTTCAGTTCCTTTTTAAAAAAATTTTTTTTTCCTTTTGGTTCAAACTTTCTCTAACCTCCTTACCTAAACCCTCAATCTCCTTGGGTGATGATTACAATAGCGGGTAACTGAGCTGGGAAAGGGGAGAAAACTGTGAATGGGATTTCTTTTCATCTGTGGTTGTCGTTGCTGTTGTTTTTAAAATCAGTTCTTAACTTGGCTGCACGAAGTATACAATGACCAGGCTCAGGAATGCGGCCAGGCACATGGATGTATCGAATAAGAAAGAGCCGACTGGATGGGTCCTTCCAGGGAGCAGGCCATGAGACAGGCTATGATTTAACTGCAGTACCAGCTCCAAACCCCCACGTTTCATAGGAACGAGGAGGATAGAACAGGAGAGAATGATGGAGGGACTCGGGGACCTGGCATACTCTCAGGGGACAGGCAAGCAGTAAGGATAAAATAAGAACCAAACTGAACTTTCACCCGAGTCGAAGTGAAATCAAACTTTTTTGAGAGAGAGAATGGGGGGGGGACCAACAACAATCACAAACACCAGAATGCTGCATCATTTCTTTCTACACTGTGTCTCATGTTCGCCCCTTTGACATTGAGAAACTCTCAGAAGTATGGAATGAAGAAACGATGAGAACTTTTTCATTTCCTGTATTATTTCCAGGTTTGAAAAAGGATAACCCTTCTACCTAAGCCCAAATATGTAAGTGAATATAGAGACATTCATATGTCACACACAGAGAGAGAGAGAGAGAAAAAGAGAGAGAGAGGTGGGGAAGAGAGAGAGGAGACATAAATAGGCTGAAAAAGAGAGAAGGAGACAGAGAGAGAGATGGAGAGAATAGTAAAGAAATGGAGAGCTGGGTGCAGGTGGCTGACACCTGAAATCCTAGCTACTCTGGAGGCTGAGCTCTGAGGATCAAAGTTCCAAGCCAACCCTGGGCAGGAAAGTCTGTGCGACTCTGTATCTCCAGTTAACTACCAGAAAACCGGAAGTGGATCTGTGGCTCAAAGTGGCAGGGTGCTAGCCTTGAGCAGAAAAAGTACAGGGACAGCACCTAAACTCTAAGTTTAAACCCCACAACCAACACCAACACCACCAACAAGAAAGAGATGGAGAGAATAATAAAGACAGACAGACAGAGGGGGGAGAGGGAGAGGAGAGAAGGAGAGAGGGAGAGAGAATTTCATATTAAATTCCAGCAATTAAGAAGTTAGTTGCATTGAATTTGTAGATAGCCCTGGGAAGTATTGTCATTTTCATTATGTTGATCCTTCCAATCCAGGAGCGTGGGAGGTTTTTCTACTTTGATATCCTTTTTCAGGCTTTTTAAGTTTTCATCATAGAGGTCCTTCACTTCATTGGTTAAGTTAATTCCTAGGTATTTTATTTCTTCTAGGAAATAGAAAAGGCAATCCAAAAATTTATATGGAACAATGAAAGACCCCGAATAGCAATCCTTAACAGAAAGACAGTGCTGGAGGAATATCAACACCAAATTTCAAACTCTACTACAAAGCCATAGTAATCAAAACAGCTTGGTACTGGCACAAGAACAGACCACAGAACAAATGGAATAGAATTGAAAACCCAGAAATGAACCCACAGACCTATAGCCATCTAATCTTGGATAAGGGAGCTAAAAAAAAATAGAATGGAAGAAAGACAACCTCTATTGTAAATGGTGCTGGCAAAATTGGTTAATCACTTGTAGAAAACTAGAGCTAGATCCTTATATATCACCTTGCACCAGAATCAACTCCAAATGGATCAAAGATCTCAGAGTCAAAGCAGACACCCTGAAAACATTACAGGACAGAATAGGAGAAACCCTAGGTCTCCTTGGCACAGACCGAAATTTTCTTAGTAGAGACCCAAAAACGCAACAAATCAAAGAAAGGTTGGACAAATGGGATTGCATGAAACTGCAGAGCTTCTGCATGGCAAAGGACATAGCTAGCAAGATCAATAGAAAGTCCATGGATTGGGAGAAGATCTTCACTAGCCATACAACAGACAAGGGTCTCATATCTAAAATATACCTGGAACTCAAAAAATTAAATCCCCCAACAACAAATCTTCAAAGAAACAACAGCCCAATAAATAAGTAGGCTAAAGACTTAAAGAGAAACTTCTCTGAAGAGGAAAGAAGGATGGCCAATAGACACATAAAGAAATGCTCAACCTCTCTAGCCATAAAAGAAATGCAAATCAAAACAACACTGAGATACCACCTCAGCCCAGTTAGAATGGCTATAATCAAGAACTCTAATAACAACAGATGCTGGAGGGGATGTGGACAGAAGGGAACCCTACTGCATTGTTGGTGGGAGTGTAAACTTGTTCAACCACTTTGGAAAGCAGTATGGAGGTTCCTCAAAAGACTCCACATAGAGCTCCCCAATGACCCAGCAATCCCACTTTTGGGCATTTACCCAAATGACCACAAACAAGACCACAGTAAAGCTACCAGCACGACTATGTTTATTGCAGCATTATTTACCATAGCTAAGATATGGAACCAACCCAGATGCCCCTCAGTAGATGAATGGATCAAGAAAATGTGGTATATATACACAATAGAATTCTATGCCTCCATCAGAAAGAATGACATTGCCCCATTTGTTAGGAAATGGAAAGACTTGGAAAAAATTAAGTGACGTAAGCCAGGCCCAAAGAAACATAGGTCCCATGGTTTCCCTTATTTGCAAGCAGAAAAGGTCAGATAAAATGATGTTAGGCGAAATGAAACCCAAGATAAGGACACAAGTGTTTTTTTTCTTTCTTGCTATTGTTTCTAACATATTTATAAGGTGACTGTTTTGTTGCTTTGTATGTCCCTCCCCCACAGTATAACCCCTGTTTTCACTGTATTTGATGTTGGTCTAATTTGGGGAGGGGAAGGGTTAAATAGGGGTACAGGGGGACCTGTTGCAACAATGAGATATACAAAATGCTATCTTGAAAGATGAACTTTACAACTTTGGCTGAGGGGTGGGGGGTAGTGGAGGAGATGGGAAGACAGGGATGGTAAGGGAAAAACAAAGGAGGAGGCAACAATGCTTGATAAGAAATGTACTCATTACCTTGCTCATGTCATTGTAACCCCTCTGTACCATACTTTCACAATAAAAAAAACTTATTAAAACAAAAGAAGCTAGTCACACTGAATTATTGGCCATGTACCATCATCCCATTGAAATTTCCACCTGCCTAACTTGCAGCACTTTCTGAGTCTCGGTCACCTCTACACACAAACTCTTGACATGGCGAATAAAAGACCCTGGCCTTTTCCCTCCTCTCCTGACAGCAGATCCCTCAGGCTGTGAGCCACTCCGAGTCAGATAGCCAGTTAAAGCTTTGCTTCTGATCCACCACCGTGGAGAACCAGTCCTGACCTGCCTCCCTGCAGCACTGGACCTTCCACTTGCTGTCCTAAGGAAAAGGAATTAAGCACCAAAGCTCTGGGAGCCATGGGGTCTACCCTGCAGTGTTCCCTTTGCTCCATCACCTCCCCACACCCTGAAATCTCACAGGACTCCATTCCCTCTTGGAGCCCAGCACCTACAACACAAGAACTCTGCGTGTCATTGGGCAACACTGGCAGGGGCCACGGTGAATTCACTGCTGCTCCTCCTCTCTGTCCATTCTCTCCTCCTCCTCCTCACCTCCACCCCCCAAATAAAAGAATACCTTTCTTGGCTGCAGTTGAAGGCATGTTCCTCTCATTGCACCTGCCACTCTATTTTACACGTTCTTATGGTTTCTGTCTCAGTAGTGAACTTCTGGCTTCCAATGTGAAGTTCGCCATGAAGTTTTGTTTGTTTGGTTGTTGTTGTTTTGTTTTGCTGATTTTTTTTTTCCTTTGCCAGTCCTGGGGCTTGAACTCTGGGACTGGGCTACCACTTGAGCCCCAGCGTCACTTCCAGCTTTTTCTGACTTATTTACTGGAGACAAGAGTCTCGTAGACTTTCCTGCCCAGGCTGGCTTCAAACCAAGATCCTCAGATCTCAGCCTCCCTGAGTAGCTAGAATGACAGGTGTGAGCCACCAGCGCCCGGCATAAAATGTGAAGTTCACCACGAACTTTTAAGAAGGTAATTCTCCAGAGGCAGCTGTTAGGTATCTATATAAAAACAATACTAAAATAACCATATCTGCAAGTTCATGTACTGTTTCCTAGAAACAGTTAAAGATAAGGAAGTTGACCTGTTTAAAAAAGATCCCCACAGAGTCCCTATTGGCCAACCACAAAAGATAGCTCTGGAATGTAGAATGTGATATACCATCCGCTGTTGGTTGTTGTTTTACGTTTGTTTGAGTGTTTGTTGTTTGTTTTTTCCCTAGCAGCCTGGAATTAAATGGTGAAAGAAGGCCTTTATGTAACCTTTCAACATTATCACCTAAACTGGTAAATTGCAGCCTGTTGGTAAAGAGTGAATGCATGGGAATCACTTCAAATAGCTTTGTCATGAGGGAGTTTTCTGGGTTTTGACTATCACAGCCTATTTTGAAATCAGCAGAAGAAGAGCTCTGATTGTTTTTCCCTTCCACAAGCTTCTTTGCTGGTTTGCCTCAGAACCACCGACACAAGGACTCTCTGTCCTAGAAGTGGTCACACATAGACCAGAAGCAAAAGCCAGTGGAGGATGTGAAATTACCCAAGGCCTGGAAAGTGTGGCCCATAATCATCTACAGTCCCTGGGTTTGACTAACGTCAACTGACCATGAGAGAAATGATTCACAGTGTTCTTGTCATATTGCAAGGGTCACCAGGAGGATCACAGTTCAGGCGTAGCCTGAATAAAAAGTGACACCCTATCTCAAAAGTAACCAGTGCAAGACAGGGCTGCACGTGTAAATCAGTAGTCGAGTGTCTGCCTAGCAAGCACAATGCCCTGAGTTCAAAGCCCAGTATGGCAAAACAAATTAATTAACCTTAAGAACCCATGTTGGGAGAGCTGATTGGAGGACACGGAGAAAGAGGGCCGATTTCCATTTGGGAAATCTTTTTTGGGGGGGGTATCTTTTTCCCCCAACTCCACTTGAGTCACCTATCAAAGCCCAGACAGTACCTCAGGAAGCCAGGAGAGGAGTCAGAATTCCTTCCCAGACATCCATGGCTTGGTTACCCCATGAGCCACGTCTTCCTGGATCGACCCCTTACGTCGTCTGAAAGCAGCAGGCTCCATTTGACTAATGTCAGAGGAGTCATCATACAGATGGAGGAGTGTATGGAGATGGCGGTGCGGGAACGGGTCTGCTGAGGTGGAGTTCACGCGTGACATACGATGCATCTGTCCAAAGGGACAGACACATCATTCTCGCTGGGCGACACGCAGCCACTCCAGTACACCCAGCCCTCCCTCCCGTCCAATTCACCTCAAATAAATGGGACTGCTGCAGTGTTCACCGTAATTCCTTCATTTTTTAAACACATAATGGAAATGTATAACTAGTCCTCATAAAAATTTATATCTCAATCCGTCCCTTTAATTTATAACAGGCCCTCTAGGCAGTTATTATTCAAACATTAATAAAATACCAATGGATCACCAAAAGCAAGTGTTTCCAAGTTCACTTGCTTTTGGACTCTGTGTCTGTGTGTGTGCTATGTATTTCTCCATATATATATATATATATATATATATATATATATATATATATATATATATATATATATAAGTATATGGAGAAAGAGAGATTAGGGCTAATGCCACTTTAGGTTCTGACAATTATGCCTTTAGTAAGAGAGAGCCATGTGATGAATTGTCTTAATCACATTAGGAATCTGGATTTCCAAGAGGAAACCAGGGTTGAATTTTTCATCCCCCTTTACAACAGTGGTTACTCTGAATGCTCTATATATTTGGATTCCACAGTTTATGCAAATTCTCTTTTTCTATAAATTTTAGATTTATCTCTATTTGTCATTGTATGTATTCTCATATACAGCGATTGTAGGGATCTTTCTTTTAAAGAAATATGATTAAAACGCACTACAATTATTTACACATGGCAAGGAAATAAAACAAAACTCAACCGAGGTTTCCTGGACTGCAGGGTTAATGATGTGACTTTTTAAATGTTAATAAATGTAACACCCGTCCAAACCTTGCCTCAATTTAAAAAAAATAATGTCTTAGGAAAAGCTTCAAGGAACCAAGCAAAGAAGATTAGAGGCATTCATCTATTATTTGCAGTTGGCCACTGAAACGTAGGATACATATGTAGCATTCTCTAGCAGCAGTGGCCTGGGATTGATTGTGATTCCAAAGTTCTTGGCTCTCAGTGTGTCTAGACGCCTTCAATCCTTACCATAGCATGCGTTTTCCCAAATTAAAGAATAAGCAAATAAACAGCAGACCTGGTTTGGCCTCTAAGCTTGAGGTATACATTTCAAACACAGCTCCAGGCTTTCCAAAGGAGTTTTATACAAGGCAGGTCTAGTGTGCCATCAAACAAGAGAAACCCAGATAGAGTTCTTAATCTTCCATCTTACTGGTTAGCAAATATTTTCTGTTACCCAGTGGCAGGTTTTAGTCAGTGCTTAACAATAAGTGGCCTAGAGAAATGACTTTTCGTGCTATGGGAAAGCCAAGACTTCAAGGAGACATGTATTTCCAAGAAGAGCGTCTCTTCTAGTAAAGTAAATTTCTCCCCGTCCATCTCTCTCCCCAGCCACTTAAAAATACCACTGGGAGAAAGAGATGAGAGGTTTCCAGTAGACCAAGAAAAATCTTTAATAAGGATCTTGACTTCAATATATTAGCCAATTTCCCCACGGGTTTTTTTTTTATCATGTGTATTGATTTTTTCACCTCTACGATATCTTTCAATAGCAACAAAGCCCGACCTCACTGGGTTGATTCCAGTTAAATGTTGGTCGTTATTGCTAATGAGATTTCTGTACCTTTAAAAAAGCTAACTCGGCTTCAATTCCTTGACAATCCTGTAAGCCTCATGGCCTTCACACTAATTGGTTCTGTGTAAATGAAACAAGCTGAAAAACACTGTCGCCCAATAAATATTAATAAGTTATTGTTTGTTTTCTTTACCTTGCTTATGGATTCATACAAAGACGGTACGAAGACATTAACTCCAGTCTATTAATTGCCACCTGATAATTGCCACCTGATACTTTTCTCCTGGATAATTAGGTACCCATTAGTTCTAATCAAGTAGTTACTTAATTATTGCAGTAATTAGTCTAATGGACTAGCAAATTGAAGCTTTATCACTTTTGGATACTTAATGTTCCTGACAGTACTTCACAAGTGTCAGGGTTCCTGATTCGGCAACCTGTCATCCACGAACCTCCTTTCTCGTTCCCCAACTCCAACCCTGTTCGCAGGACACCCAACATCCAACAACCCAACTCCCTTGAAACCTGAGAGACGACAATGCCCTGGGGTGGGATGGTCAGCTGTACATCCAATGGCTCGACTCTGCATACCCATAATTCCTACCACCTCTTCCTCTCTCTCTCTCTCTCTCTCTGCATTCTCTCTGATGGACCCTGTGCAGAACAATCCCCCAACACAGTGGGAAAATCCCCATTCAGAAACGCAAGGGATCTGAACAAAAAAAGAGGATGTGCGACACTCAGAAAGACTCTCCCATCCACGCATGGCTATTTGTTGACAAAGAAATGGGAACAAACGATGAAATCTGTCTAAAACTCAACAACCAATGAAAGGCAGATCTGGGGAGTGATAAAGTTCCTTTTCACAGATTCTGCCAATCCACATTTCGACAGACACCAGATTTGATAGGTCCTGGGTTTTACCTGTTTATGATTCATTGAAATCTTTGTTCTCATGTGATCACTTCAAGTCAACCGCTCTCATCTCTTTTTTGTTTAAAAATCTTCCACAGACTTTTCCTATAACACAGAATAGTCTTGACCCCTGACCTCTGAGGTCTTGCCTGGTTGGGTCTCTCTCTCTTCTCTCTCTCTTCTCTCTCCCTTCTCTCCTCTCTCTCCCTCTCTTCTCTCCTCTCTTTCTCTCTTTTTCTCTCTCCCTCTCTCTCTCTCTCTCATCCTCCCCATAGCTTTCTTCCTTACCTGAGACATACCAGACAGTTACTTCATTTCCTTCAAGTACTTTCTCCCTCAGGACCTGGCCACTTGCTGGTTTCTATATTTGGAAAGCATTTTCCTGCTATTCTCAGGTCTGGCTCTTTGTATTAGAATTGTTGTTGTTGTTTGTTTGTTTTTTTTAATATCTTAGCTAAAACATCTCCCAAGCCAATATTCCTTCCTTCCTTTCTTCCTTCCTTCCTTCCTTCCTTCCTTCCTTCTTTCCTTCCTTCCTTCCTTGAGTTTTGACCTGGAACGAATCATCCTCCTGCTTCTACTTCCCCAATGCTGGAATTATAGGTGTGCTCTGCTGTATGTATCGAATTCTTTGAGGGAAAATAATGCAATGAATTTGGACCATTATTTTTAATGTAAAGATACACTTGTAATGAGAACATGCTTGTCAAGTTATGTTGAGTATTATATAAAGTAATGGTTACCAAAATAATATCTGGATCTAGCTTTGCACAGGAAATTGGGACAGATAACTTAAAACCTAAATGATGTCATAGAATCAAGCCCACAACATAATTAATAAAGCTGTACTAAACGTGATGAGAGTTGATTTTCTTTGAAGTGGGAAAGTTATTAACCTCTGTGTTCTGTTCGATCTACTTTGATGTCATACCAATCAGGTCTTGGATAGGATACACCACTAGACCACATTAAGAGTCTGTATGGACAGGCTAATTTTACTAAATGCCTTGTTTTAACTACTGGCAGTATAACTGTCAAAATTTGTGTTAGGTGCATGATGTCAACTGCTCACTGGTTTCCATCCTTATGCTAAGTTGCTTTAGCAGAATCATTGTTTTGATGATCGGGGTATTGATTTTTATTTCCTTAAGGAAAGTTCACCACTTAGGTAGAGATGAGAGCTAGCTTTGGAATATTAAGGGATGGTGTTAACCTATACATTGAAGTCTTCTGTGGGTACCACTGCTCAGTAATCCGGTAAGCCTGATCTCTTTCATGCTTTAGTACTCTGGCACACAGCCAATAATGTGCTTTGTCCTCAGGTACAATATTTATTGACTGTGGTGCTCAGGAGCAAAGCCTGAAGAAGGAACAACTGGTCTCCTTCTTATGCTCCCACAAAGCAAATTGAACCAGACCTAGGATTCAGGAACTTGAAGCTAGTCTTGCATTTTGGGGCCAGTGTAGTGTAGGGAAAGAACAACCCTGGAACTCTGACTCCGCCACTCCTAAATAGTTAGCAGCAATGACGTAGCTATCCCGTGTTCACAGCGCTTTCTCATAAAGTGCTTGTGAGGTTAAATTGAACAATGTAGGGAAGAGGGCTTTGTGACGCATAATGCTCTGTACAAATGTGAGACAATACCATGTAGGAGGGAAGTTAGATATGCTCATCTTAGTCATCAATTTTCTTCACCAGTTCACTGAATGGTGGGTGGTGTATCTGGAGCAGGAGGCTGTGTGCATCTCATTCCTGTAAGCAATGGTGTCATAATGACCATTGAAATAGGCTTTGCATAGATACATAGGCTTTACATAGATAGATAGATAGATAGATAGATAGATAGATAGATAGATAGATAGATAGATAGATAGATAGATAGATAGATATTTAAGTATATATTATGTGTTTATATATATTCATGCATATACATATGCATACACATATGTACATGCATTTATTTGCATGCATATGTTTATACACATATATGTATATTATGTACACAAAAAAAATGTCAAGTGCTACGAATCAGAGCTCCCATCCACATCGGCTCTAAGAGCTAACTACGAAACACGAAGCAGCACACCTGACTCCATCTTGACTGCGTCCTCTCATCTCCCACTTCCGCGCGAGCCACCAATTTCAGGTTTGAAATCTATCAACCGGAGAGGATCAAGAGCTTTCTGCATAGCTGGGTATTCATCTCTCGGTACAGGACTTGGCCTATTATTAAATACTCAGTAAACATCGAAGCATGAATCATTTTCAAAGGTGAGAGGAAGATAAGGTAGCCACGCCGCTCTGTGGGAACCTGGGAGCGCTGGAGGCCTCTCAACAAACTGCAGTGAATTTAGGTGTCTGCCCCTGTGGGATGAAGGAGAACGTTCACACAGCCTAACGTGGTCGGCTTGCTGTAAAGATGAATCAAGATCGCATGGATGGCACCAGTTGAGAAGGAAATACATGTTGGGTATTTACCCTTCCTTTCATTCAGGGGCTCATGGGAAATTCTGCTCATTCTCCTATACACCCCACAGCTTGAGTGCACCTCCTGCTGCCTCCTGTGTTCTGTACATGTTTATGTTTACACGCAAACACATGTGTTTAACAACTAGCTGTATAGCCATCATTTCACACTAGGATGCCAAATGCAGCCGATACATTCAGAGGCTCACACCTGCCATGGAGGCAGAAGGAATGAGTCCCATAAAACAGCATTTCATTCCTGAGGTTGGAGCTGGTGATTCAGAGAGGGTGGGGAATTCAGTTTTCCAATTGTCTCTTTTCCAGCTGGTGGAGACCCTTTATTCAAGTCTGACTACCTGTGAACGCTGCTCTAAGTTCCAAGTAAGGGGATGGATAAAACAGTCTTGATATGCTACTGATCGCCACCATTAGCTAGGAACATATAGCATTGATGGATCCTCCAGTCTTACTCTTGGCAGGAAGCAGAGAGAAGTGCATAGTTCAACTGTTCACTCACTGATGAGCAACTTTAGGCACCCATGAAGTGACTTTGCCTGGGTGACCCAGTTTAATTAATGACCTAAATGAATCTAGAGTGTTAATGACTGCAAATCCGGACCCTCATTTAATCCAGCACGCACCCATATCCCCTTCAATTTGACAATGATTAAAGTGGAAACTGCTGGGAAGAAAGTGGAATCTGAACTCACGCAGGCTGATTAAAGCAGCATGACAGACCAGCTCTTTTCTGCCAAATCATTTTCAAAGTATTGTTTGGTCAAAGTAAAATAAAATAAATACAATTAAAGTGAGTGATGGAAAGGAAAACAAGATGGCAAAAATATGGCAAAAAAAAAGAACCCCAACCTCAAGACCTCAAACCCACTATCTCTTTAGTAGACTAAAAGTAGATGAACACAGTAGTCTAACTGGGGTCTATAGTAATTAGATTCAATATTAAAGGCAAAGGGTCTGGGCTGGGAACGTGGCTTAGTGGTACAGTGCTTGCCTAGCATGCATGAAGCCTGGGTTTGATTCCTCAGTTCCACATACACAGAAAAAGCCAGATGGGGCATTGTGGCTCAAGTGGTAGAGTACTAGCTTTGAGTAAAAGAAGCTCAGGGACAGTGCCTACCCAGGATTGGCAAAATAAATAAATAAAATAATAAAGGCAAAGGGTCAACGCTAAAAAAAAGTGCAGAAGCAACAAATATTAATCCATGAACCTGGTGTGAAAATATCTACCCATGTTCAAATGCCATGCTCTCTTGTTGCTACTTTTTTGTGAGCTGAGAAGTAATCAGTTTGAGCTGATAACAAACTAGCAGCTGTGATTCCATAATCACAGCCTACTGCTGTTCAACTAGCTGTAACTTCCAGAAAAAGAGACTTCCCAGGGAGGCACCTGCTGGGAAATGGGCACTGAAGGCTTCCCAGGGATAGAAGAAAGGATGTAAGAGGAATCCTTCAGATTCGGTCAATGCTCCAGAAAATAGGTTATTTTCTTAGCTTTTAGTCTGAGATGATATGAAAGAAAATATAAATTTGTTTCTGCCCTGGTGCTGATGACTCATGCCTGTAATCCTAGTTACTCAGAGGGATGAGATGTGAGGATCACAGTTCAAAGCCAGCCCACACAGGAAAGTCTATAAGATTCTTATCTCCAATTAACCACCAGAAAATGAGAAGTGGAGCTGAGGCTCAAAGTGGTAGGGAGCTAGCCTTGAGCAAAAAAGCTCAGGGATAGTACCCAAGCCCTGAGTTCAAGCCCCACCACCAGCATAAAAAATTTTTCTTTAACAAGTAGGAAGTAGTCGCCACCTAACCCAAAGTGATCTGGCTTTAAGTGTTAGAATAGATAAAATAAAATCATCCTCAGAGGTAAGACCAGGGCTATTCTTAGGGCTGCAGGAGAGAAGGGGGTTCCTACAGATTGGAGTAGCAAGCACCAACTTGTCTACTCCAACAGCAGTAGTTCAGAACATTTTCCCACCATCCTTGGTCCTGCCCTCCCCATTTCAGAGTTGGCCCAAGAGAGCCCACATGGCAGAGTTGAAAGACTCACTGCTCATCAGCTGCAGGTGTATTCTCAGAAGGCAAAGGTACAACCGTGCACTTTAGGGTGCCTTCTTTGGGCTGATTTCCTTATGTCATGGAGACAAAACCAAACTACCATAGAAGCCAGCCATTGGTTGACCTGGAAGGAGGCGGGGTCCGCTAAAGACTGTGCTGAACCTGACATCAACCTCCATCCAACATGCCCAGCCTTTCCTTTGCTCCAGACTCACATGCAGGAGGACCAAGCACCTCACCCTGGTTTCCAAACTGAACTCCCAATGCATCCATCCTCTAGGTTGTAACCTCGGGCAGGCCCAGGCTGAAAGGGTGGACTTGTAGCATCATTTCTCCCAAAACCTGCCCAAGAGCGTAGAGGCTGGCATTCTGTAAGGATAAGCCCAGGTAAGCCATTCTTTCCAGGTAGACTGTCATCTCTCCTTCCTTGTGGATGTGCTGTGTGGCTGGTTTGTGCTCCCCTGGAGTTATCAGGCCAGTCTGGATGGTAAAGCCAAGCTCATAGGTCCTGACAGTATTTCCTGGGGATTGCTTCTCCACTCTACTGCCTCCCAGAAAGGCTTCTTTCCCTTTTTATTTCCCACTGTTTTCTGTAGTGAGAGACTTCTCTGCTTCCTGCTACACAGGGGCCCGATGCGGTCCACATCTTGCAGATATAAAAACGCAAAATGGGCTTCGTACCAGAAGAGTGGCAGCTGCGGAATGCCATCACCAAACAAAATCATCATGCCTGCAAGGCCAGATTTAGCCATTTAAGTGAGCTGCGAATACAAAATGAGGAAGCGAGAGCGTGGCTTCATGCCTCAAGACCCATCTCCCGACTCCTCTCATTCATGAGAGAACAACTTTAAAGCCTGCAATGGCTGACATAGTTGAAAGGGGAAAAGCTTCTCCGTGCAGCACGCACCGGAGGGATGCATAGAGTTTTAGCTCATCGCCATTTTCGTCAGCCCATTTTAAGTTGCGTCGTGTTAACGTTGATACCATTGAATGGTGAGGTGACAGCTTTTTTTGGTTGTTTTTTCTTGGGTCACAAAGCTGGCTGATATGTTTCCATTCTGGCACTGACTCCATACTCTGCTGAATGTTTGGGTCCCAGCACAATTTCATGTTGACGTCTTCACCTCTCTAGGTGAAGCAATTCAGAGGCAAGGGTTTTGAGAGGTGGCTAGGCTGGAGCTCTTGTCCAAGGTACTTATTAAAAAGAGCCTGGCTTAGAGGTATTGTCGTTACCTGGTACGTGCAAGCCTCTATGTTGGATTCCATGCAAAGTTAAGACCAGTGGGAGTTTCTACCTTTTTTTTTTTTAAATCCAGGTGAGTTGAATAGTCAGCGTACCAAGATCAAAATACATCTTCTCCAAATCTTGGAGAAGAGGGAAGGGAATGTGGACAAAAGGAAGTGCTGGAAATTCCCAGAGGAAGCTGAGCCCGCTCAGGGTTCTTTGGATTCAGAAGATGGGATGGTTTGTGAAGGGGGAGAGCGAGCGATCTGTGGTCATTCTGCCAGGAGTGTGCTTCCATGGGAGGATCAGGAAGTGCGTGAGTAAACAAACCAGGAAATAATGCAGCACAGGGGAAACAACTTGGGATGCTCTCTGTGTGATTCTACCCAGGAGAGATCCATCAAGAACCAGCTTTGGGAGTACCGTAAGGAAGCCTCAAGTCTGACTCAGCAGAAGACAGCCAGCCTAGAGAAAGTTTAGATTCCCAGTGGGCCTGATGGATCTTTCCAGAAGAAGGGGGCACCACTACAGAGCCATTTAGGATAAGTCCACCAGCTCCGGTCAGTGGCACCTGACTGGATGCACTTAGGTGGGTAGCTGTCAACATCTCATCTAACAGGGGGCCCGGTTTTCTTTGAAAGAACGTGTGTACTTTGTTCCAGGCAAGAGACCAAAGTGACCCCACTAACTACTAGGCAACCCATGACCCAGACTGAAGGAGCACCTCCAACCTGCCACATCGGGCTCGGCTCAGCAGAGGAGTCAGGCACGAAGATGGAAGAGTTGACTCACCAGTAAAGTGCTCTTCTTCGGGGAAGCAGATGTTGAACAGCCCAGCAATACGATCCAATGATTTAGGGCATCAAGAGGAAGCGGGGGGGGGGGGGGAGATTTAAAGGGAGGTGGGAGGAGTGCTTAATTACCTGCCTGGGGATGGAGACTGCTCTAATGTGATTATTATCCTTACATTAAGAGGGAAAATAAGTTTCCCCTAAAAAAAAACATTCAGAGCTTTGCCTTCGGATGGTAACAATTGTAATGAGAGCAGGGGAGGTGAGAAGACAAGCAAGTGAGAAGAGACAAAAGAGAATATTACAGACAGACACACAGACAGACTGACAGAGGAGCACTTTTGCCCTCTGCTTCGCCAGCCCACTTGCTCTTTGGCCAGCATGCGTATCATATTAAAAATTCATTCCACTTGAGTCAGAAGATACTACCTCTGCATTTGCATTGGACGGCTGGGATGCGTGCAGCAAAGTTTGCAGTAGCTGAAATATCAGTTCCATGTGTCACCATGACATCAGTGTTTTCAGCTTGATGGATGATCATTTTGTATCCACAGCCAGTAGGAATGGATCATGACAGAGGGTGGGTTTCCAGGTAAGGGACCCGGGTTCTGATTCTGGTTTGTGTTTTTGTTTCTAGTTGTTGTTAGGCAAATTCCAGAAGTATTCTATTGTCTCACCTGCACAATGGATAGAATGTGTGCGTGTGAGTGTGTACAATAAATAAATAGTTCCAAAGCAGCATCCAGTGAGCGTTAGCTACTGTTATTCTCAGTGACCTTCCCAAATAAATATTAACATTAAACTATAACGTCTCTCCAAACCCCTCCTTAGTGTCCCCCCCCCAAATAATCTAAAGTCAACAGGCACAGGAAGAGGGCTTGCTACAAAAATCACAGTCTCACAAGGAGGACATAAACCTTCTCAATCCAAGAGCACCTTTGCTGTTTGTGTCAACTAACAACCAAATCCATTTTTTTTCAATTTGTTATGTCATGCACGCATAGCTGGTTAAAGGCTTTAAAAAAAAAGAGTCCAAATGAAATTACAGAAGATTAAAAAATAAACAAATACTTAAAAAAAAAAAAAAAGACAGAAGACAGAAAGAAAAACCCTCCCAAGCCAGTGAGTGACAGAATTCAGGATTCAAGCATGTAGCCATGGCCCGGAGCTCAAAGTCTTTACAAGCGAAGTGGTCGATATGGCTGTCTAAGATCATCCTCCAATATGGCCCTGGGAGAACAAATAAAGGCCCTGCCGGGGAGGGCAGGGGAGGGGAAGCCGTGGTGAAAAGATTGACTGATCTCACCCCAGATCAGATGGATGGTTCTAAATGACCTGTAAAGACATTCTCGGAGCCCTGGGCCAAAGCATTAAGAGCCTCGACACCACTGGCACTTCTGAAGTAGTTATTAGCGACTGAAGTCGCGGCTGACAACTGCGACATTCGGGTTCCAAGTAATGGTTTAACAGTGTCGACTTGAGGGAAGGTTATATCCCCCGTGTCTGGTGTGCTCCTGACACGTAAGGGGAATAATTGGTGGATTTAGAGCAGAGAGAGAAGCCGGCGGGCAGAGAAGGAGGGGCCCTTGAGAGCTCAGGGAAGGACATAAGTGTGATGGTGCTGAAGAAAAGCCAAGAGAAATCTGAGCCACAAGAGCAGAATCCACATGTGTGCACAGCCATGGGCATCTGGTCAACCTCTACCCTCCATCTTCACAGACTGATTTCCTTCATATGCTCTTCTGACCAAGGTCTTCTCCCAAGGGTCTTCCTTGTTCTTCTCTTCTCCAGTACCAGATACAAAGAGTTCTTCACATGCCTGAACTTGTCTGCTAGAATGCATTGCTATTTTATAAATACCAAGTGGGACAATTAAAAAAAATAAAAACACCACGGGCTTCCCCTTAGATCTTTCCATCCTGCCTCCTGCTCTCTGGGGGAAAAGCGAGCTGTCAATCACGCCTGTGGCAACCATGCCCACATGGCTACCATCTGACCTGTCAGCAAGCTATAACCATGGGGAGGGGCTCCAGGGCCATGCTGGAGGAAGAGAAGATGGAGGTGCATATCAGGAGGCAAAGGAGGACATGAATGTGTGCGTGTGTACGTACATGCATGTGTGTGCATGAGCGTTCACCACTTTAGGAGCTCAGCCCCCCCCCACAGTTATGACATGTGCACAACTACAATGACTGTCACAGCAGGAATACAGAGACGTGATCATCTCAACCTTGTCCAGAGTTTGAGCCTCTGTATCCTTGGATCAGCCATGTGGGCTTTCCTTTTACAAGATATCCTTTCCATTATTTCTACCAGCAGGTGACAACTCAAATCATTTCTGTCTGGGGGTGGGGGAACATCAGAATGGCCTGGCCTACTCAGAGCTGCCTTCTGGGCCATTGTTACGTAGAACGGGAAAGCAAGGCCTGTGCAGAATCTCTGCCTCTTTACTCTAAGGCAGAGAATTCACCTGGGAGGTGTGAAATCTTCAGCCTATTCCTACAGGGACTTTTGTGTTCCTGGTAATTAATTCCTCCACTGGATACCTGTATAGCTCCATCTTCCAGTGGTCATTACGAACTGGCCTGCTGGCTCCTGGAGACAGCTCCAGGGCCTTTCCAGCTTGGTAGCCTGGGAGCCCAGGGAGACTGTCATACAGCAGCCAAAAGGCGAATGTGGCGTGAATTCCACAGGCACACGTGCACACGCACGCAGGGTGCCTCACTCAGGAGATGTGCTGAGATCGGCTTTTTATGTTGGCACTAGGAAATGCTTGTCAGATACATCAGCCGATAGCATCCTCAGATAGCTGGAGGAGGGAAAACGAATCACATCACAACAAACTCATCTCTCACAAGGAACTGCTGCATGCCGACATCTGGATTAGCTTCCTTTGACACCTCCCGAAAGTTCAGCTCGGACAGAGAGAACTCTTCTTACCAGTTCACCCACTCCATCCCATTAAGTGAAATCCTTTACCCCAGGTCTGAGGAAGGATTACAGCAAACAAGATGTTGCAATTTCCTGCTGATTGTTCCCTTGGAATGCAGAAACCCCTGGATAGTCAAAAAGCATCCTGTGCTCTCCATAGAATTCATAAATACGAGAGGGAATTATCCATGCATCAAAATCAAAGGAAGCATTCTAACTAAAGCAGGGGTCTTCATACTTCATTAAGCCAGAAGAGCAGGTGGAAGGCTGGTTTGAAATGCAGATTCCTAAGTCTGTTTCCCACATAAACAAAACTATTTCATCTCCCAGAAGAGTCTGCTAATCTGATTTGGCATGTAGATTCTCATTCAATTTACAGTTACAACTTGAGACACTAATACAGTACCATAGATATTAATATGTTAGCTTAATAATATTGATCATTTAGCAAAGGACACTGCTAATATTGTTAATATTGTCCTAGCAAGGACTTGAACTGTGTATCAGCCCATGGTCTTTAAGAAGCCACTGTCTAGTAGGGTAAAGCAGGATAAATTCAGCAGATGAACTCAGCCATGTTCTGTTCAGTTCACAAACCTGCGAGTGTTCACTGGCCAGGTGAACATATCCCATGTTGTAGAGGGGCAGCTCAGGGCTGCCAATTCATCAAGCCTGGCTGGGGAAATGCTGAGATTAGAATTTGTCTCTCAACATCTCGTTCTCAAGATTTGTTCTCAAGAACTCCTTCCCAAGATCTTCGTGGCTAATGAAATAATCTTTTCCATTTGTCATCATCACAGGTCTCCTGCCAGGAATTGCCTCATGTGAGATGTTTCCCTGTTCATTCCTTTTCCCCGGGACACACAAAATGCATGACACATCTTGGTCCGGGCTCTGAGCAGGCTGTGGTAGCCATGACAGAGTACTCACCTCTACAGCCAGAGATGATTGTGGAGAAAGTGCCCATGTGGTGCCCCAGGAAAGAAAGAACAACTCCTGTTTTCCCCCTACCCTTTCAGTGCATTGAAAGAAGACTAGACTTCCAGAAGAGGAGAACAGAGATAGAAAGGTGCCAGGGAAGAAGGGAACAGAGCAACCGGAACCAGCAATGCAAGGCCCACGGTGGGCATGGGTGTCAATGCCAGAAAATACTCCATCACAGAGCCAGTAGAGGCCAAGTCGAGAATCAGCCCAGCCTTGACAGGCTAGGTATAAACAAGTCCCACTCTGCAGGAAAGGAAATGGAAATCTGCAGTGAATGAAGACGGCAAAACATGCCATGCCTCCAAAGTAAGTACATACAGGCTGGGCGGGCTTACGCAGCCTTGTAGCACCGGAAGGGGAATTCTGTCTGAAAGAGGCTGCCAATGGGTCTGGCTGGGTATCAGGTGCACCCCACCCCAGCCCCATGTGCCTTGGGATGAAAACCACTTTTCACACCTGGAACATCTGGACAGATATGTCCTTGCTATGGAGGTTCCCTTGTGATGTTAGAACAGACCCAGGTAGAAGGTGAGGTTGTCACCTGGGCGGATGAACCACAGTAGGTGCTTTGTACATGATGTAGCCACATAATGAGTCACTCCCACTCACCCACTCATTATCATTTTTTCTGTCAGTCCTGGGGTTTAAACTCAGGCCCCGGGCACTGTCCTTGAGTTCTTTTGCTAATACCACTTTGAGATAGAGCTCTACTTCCTGTTTTCTGGTGGTTAACTGGAAATAAGAGTCTCATGGACTTTCCTGCTTTGGCTGGGTTCTATCTAACTGTGATCCTCAGATCTCAGCCAACTGAGTGGCTAGGAGGACTGGTGTGAACCACCAGTGCCCAGCTCTGGTCACTCTTATAAGTTCTGTGATTTTAGGCAAATGTCATAACCTCTCTCAACTTACTGTATTCATAAATTAGAAGAATAATAGTTCCTGGACATATAAACAGAGTACTACATGAGACTATAGACCCCCAAACTGGTTATTCTGAATTAGAAAAATATGAAATTACTGTCATATTAATACTCTGTGACTAAAAGTCATCATGTTTCATGGATATTATATGAAAATCTTAATGTATATAATATATAATATTTATCACATAAGACATATAGATTATATAATATATAACATAATTATTATAATTACACAATATATATAATATAATAGATTACATGACATAATCTATTACATAAAAATTATATAAGAGTATATAGAATGTGTATATTTTGTAGTATATAATATAAGTAATATAATCATACTATTTTAGCCCATGATTCATAAAGACTACTTGGGAATTCTGATACATGTACAACTTCTGTCTAATCAATTAAGAACTTATTGCATTAAACATGTTTATATGCTAAAAGGACTCTCATATGAGAACCAGTGTTTGGAAAATATTCATAAAACAATATTGACACTTGCCTTTGAGCTTCAAATATCCATATGAACTGGGCAACAGTGGCTCACGCCTGTCATCCTAGCTACTCAGGAGACTGAGATCTGAGGATCAAGGTTTGAAATTAGCCCAGTCAGGAAAGTCTATAACACTCTTATCTTCAATTAATAAGCAGAAAGATGGAAGTGGTGGTATTACTCAACTGGTAGAGTATTAGCCTTGTGCAAAAAGAAGCCCAGAAAGAATGCAAAAACCCTGAATTCAAGCTCCAGTACCAACACACGCACACACACACACACACACACACACACACACACACACACACACACATACAAATGATCACTGGTTGGTCCATATCCTGTGGTTCTGTTTACCTTCAAGTGGAATTCGTTGGAAAATTTGCCACTGTGGAAATGCATCTGATTCGGGCTGCAAGGCTAAGCCAGGTGGAGACAATATGAGGAGAGAGAGAGAAAAAAAAACTTTTTAAAGTTCCATCTCTAAACACAGTCATTGTCCCTGTCAGTCAAGCCTCGGAGGTGTTCCAGCCCATGTAATTATTATGTTTTTATTTTTAACATGAAAATAACTACAAGGAGCCGGGAAAGAAATATATGTTACAGTAAGAATACTTTTCAGAAAAATCATACACATGTAAAAAAAAAAAATAGAAAAGAAAGAAAGAAACCCAGTCAGGCACCTATATGTCATTCCAGAAAAGATTCTAGACATCAGCCTGAACGACCAGGCCCTGGGTTCACCGGTCATGGCCGTGGCCTGAGTGGCGGAGCTGAGCCTATCACCAGGGCTGGAGGAACTGCACAGCCCCAGATTAGCAGCAGACCCTTTAGATGACAGCTCAATGTGAAATAAGCAGCCTCCCCCCATCCAGTTTGCCCTGCATGGGTGTCAGTGCCAGAAAATGCTCCATCACAGAGCTAGGAGAGGCGCAGCTGATGGACACCGAGCCTGACCTCATCGCCCCAGGAGACAGTGCCCCCCAGGTCACGGGTGAGGGAGACTGGCAAGAGTCACTGAAGGGGACATGCAGTACAGATGCCTGCTCAGAAACCATCCCCTCATTGGCAGGACTCAGCCTCCAGCGCTTGTCAAACCAGCCCTTTGCCAGCTCTCACTGAACAGCAATAGTAATAATAATAATAATAATAATAATAATAATAATAATAATAAATTAATAAATAAAAAGGAAAGCCCAGCAAACATTCTCATTCTTAAGGATCCAAAGCTGTCCGGAGAGAAAAGCAATGGGAGAAAGATTACAGTAATATCTCCAACCTGAGTGCAGGAAGTCACCTCTGATAGTCCTTTCATGTAAAGACTGACAATACTGCTTTAAGGGTGAGACCAAAGAAGTTTGAGGTAAATGATGGGTGAATGATCAGACAGACAGACAGACAACAGCTAGATGGTCCCTAGAGATCTGCAGTTGCACCTTTTGATCTAGTTATTCTGTGCCCAAAGCACTCTGTCTTCTCACACACATAGTGGGAGCCCCAAGGCTCGGGGACTCAGGTGGGTCAGCCAGCATGTCGACCCTCCCTATAATTAACACAGTCCTACAGGGCCACAGGCATGCCTCGCTTCCAGTGACTTCTGGATTCTTGGGTAGCTGGAGGCTACTTAGATGCTGGGCAAGGGCTCCTCCAGTTAACAGTTGCATGGCACTACGTGCCGTTCACAGGTGCATCCATGTCAGAGGTACAGAGGCCCCTTGTACTGCGCCTGTTCACTGCTCACACCTGTACCACTCATCTACACTCTATTGTTCCCCATCAGGAGGGAGAAAAAGAGGAATGGAGGGAGGAAAAGAAAGGAGGAGGGAGAGAAGAAAGGAGGGAGAGAAGAAAGGAGGGAGAGATGGAAGGAGGGAGAGAAGGAGAAAGAGAAAGAAGAAGGGAGAGAAGGAGGGAATGATAGGGAGAAAGGAAGGGGAGAAGAATAGAAGGAGGGAAGGGAAACAGAAAGTAAGTAGGAAGGAGGAAGGAAAGAACAAATATGAGTTACTCATGATTTTCCACATGCTTACAAAGGATTCATAGTTAGAGGCTTAAGTAATGATTTCACTTATAGAGTCAATAGGAATTTAGGTCTCAGAGCATGGTATTAGTTATATTGTGAATCTGTGTTCTCTGTGTTACAATAACAAAAGCATAAATACTCAATGTTCTCTGGGCTCTAGAGAGTCTGTAATCCTTTTTTTTGCATGTTTTAGTTTCATAAAACATTACTAGAAGAAATAAGTAACACTCATCCATTAAAAGAATGGTTGATAACTTTTTGCATCCTTAACTGTATTTAGTTCATGTTACTAATACATATAACAATAATAATAACAAATAATAAATGGATCGACTTAAAAAGCATGACAATATAGGCTGGAGAGCTATGAGCCGTGAAGACAACCTCATTTTACAAATAAGGTAACCAAGGCTCGGAACCATGCAGAGAATGTGTAAAATCACTTGGAGGGAGGAAGACAGCAGACACAGACAAGCAATGCTCAGCATCTATTCCATTTAACACATTAAACCACCTCCCATTGTTCCCTCTCATGATTGGCCAGGGTAAAAAGACTCCATCTCAACTCTCTATTGGTTCAGTGGAATACTTAAAAACAATCATAAACTAAAGTATGTATTTATTCATTCATTGTCATCTTAGGTAAGAGGCATTAGTGCTCCTTTTTTTCTCCTAAATGAAACGATTTCCATGAAAAAAAAAGAAACAGTGAGCAACTATCCCATAATCAAGACAGGAGCATTTAGGAGCAAGGGCTTTGAACTCACAGCTGTAATTTTAAGTAAAGGGATTAATTCCATCTTCTTGCACTGCAACAGGAAAGGCAAGGCCAGCTCCTGGATCCCAAAGCAATAATTTTGTAGGAGGAGAGTTAAGATGGAAGCAAAGAGGAGACAGAACCTGACATAATGTAATGCAGCTTAAATGCCTCTAAATGACAGACCTTCCACAAACTTCATTCCCCTGCTGCCATCCTGCATTTGAAAACAGACTTAAGAAAGAATGTAATGTTCCTGGGAGAACTTTAATGGGTAGAAAGCTTCTTTGATCCTATAAAATCAAAAGACTGTCTATCACATTCCAACCAAGTTTCAATCATTCAACTTATGCAGATGGCCCTGAGTGTAAATGGGAATAGGAAAGAGATAGTCCAGAGAAATCTTAGGTAGATAAAATCTGCATTGACTTTCAAATGTGACTCTGTTACTACATTTTGGGCCACTGCAAAAATTGCCTACATCTCACAGCAACTCCATGAAACAAAGGGTTAAAAGACCCCAGTGTTCTTCTGCCCAAGGCCTAATTACAAGCTCCTTGCTCAGTAAAGTCTTTCTAAATAAAGGGAAGAAAATGATGGAATTTACCAGGGCTTCTTTTTAGTCAAAGGAAACACTTAAACCACTATCTGCCCCTGACCCTGTCTTACCGCCGAGAAAAATAAGTTTGTGTCTTCATCAACTTTCTTCTAATCTTAACAAACTCTTGAGATTAAATAAGTTATAAAGGAGAAAAGCTTATTGCAGCCCAGGGTTTCAGAGATTCACACTGTGGTTTTGACCTTGTTGCTTTAAACCAAGGGGAGCATAACACATCAGGTAGAGGACTTGTAGCATGGAAATTGTACTCAACTCATGGTGGACAGGAAGCCAAAGGGAAAACAGAAGGAGACCAGGCCTAAAGATCCCTAACTTCCTCCCGTAGGCCCCAGCTCCTAAAGGCTCTACTTCCTCTCAATGGCTACACAGGCTGGGGCCCAAATCCTCATTCAACACATACATCTTTGGGAAACAAGAGTTAGGAGGGGAGCAGGTGAGCAAAATGATGTTTTATGAAAGCTTTGTTCTTCTGTGCAGAATCAAAGTATCTATTCATCCATCTTCTCCTGACTTGTTAGATGTTACCAAAAGCTAACCTGTGCTAAACGTTCTAGTGAGCAACCCCATGATCCTTAAAACAGAATTGTCTCTGCTTCTCATAGAAATTAGATTCTGAAGACTGTATCATAGATCAACTATGAAAATAAATGAGATTATGTTGTCATTGTTTTCATTTGGTGCTGGGACTGCAGTGCTATCCTTTCTTTAATCTTTTTCACTCAAGGCTGGTGCTCTACCACTTGAGCCACAGTTCTACATCCAGTGTTTACTGGGCTATTTGAAGGTACAAATCTCAAGGACTTTCCTCTCCAGCCTGGTTTCAAACCACAATCCTCAGATTTCAGCCATCTGAATAGCTATGATTGTAGGTGGGAGCCCCACCAGTGCCTGGTTTAAATAAGGTAGGTGTGGGGAGGGAGGTGTAACTAATGTGTGTGTTTATATGTGCTATATATATGTATATATATATATATATATATATATTATGAACTGTAAGAACTATCACAGAATCATGGAGACTGTGATTGTTAAAAAATGGAGAGAATAGTTACTTCACAGCTGGAGGCTACTTAGAGAAAGAGCAACAAAGAGAGGCTGTCCAGTATCTTCGAACCAAGACAGTAGGCTAGTCATAAGAAAAAGCGATCCTTAACAAGATCCTATGGGTTCAAATTCACCAAGCTATACCCCTTTGGCTTTGGTCCTGGAAGGGATTTTTCTCAAATTTTTCCTTCAAAGAAAAAGTTAACACAAATCTTCTAGAAATCAACATTTGTAGATGGCCAGAGGCTGGGGAGAAGGGAATTTGTGGAGAGTGAGAAAAGGTAAAGGTGAACTTTCTGTTCTCTACTATTGGAAGCGGGAAGAGAAGGAGTAGGGGCGGGGGGAGGGGGAGTTCTGCTCACCAAGCAAAGCCAGAGCCAATAGGTGACATCTTGGACTCCACTATACACACTTCTTGTCTGTGCAGTTTGAAGTCTGACTATTCAATGGACATCTTCTGTCATATTCATTTTCAAAAGGATATAATTTCCTATCCAAGCTGTAACATACCAACTTTCAAAAGAAACTGCTGTAGGTTGGTGGAGATAGTTCTGTGTTCTCAAACTGGTGATTAGCAAATTTATTGCATGATAAACCATTTTCAGTGCAGTCCTGGAAAAAATAAAAACATGCTTCTTCCTGAGTAATTAGTTGCTCTTTACTGCCAACAAACTGTAATTTTTACTCCTTTTACTCAAGCCCATTTATTAGGAGAGAGAGGTAGCGAGCATTTATGCTTTTGTATTTATACTGCAAAGAACGTGGCACCAAAAACCTTGCTATGAAGGTTCTGAATGCCGCTATATTTTGAAAATTCACATTAATTATAGACCCACTTATTCTTAGAAAAGACAGGAATTGCAGCAGGGTGGTGGTGGGGGATTCATATAAAAAATTGCCTCTCAAAGACCCCACTGAAATTTCCATAACATACTCCACATGACACTGATGTGTGAAAATTGACACTAAGATCTGAAAATTGGGACCGAAGGTGCCCAGGCATAAAATAACTTCAATTTTGTGCTTTTTCTGTCTCTCAGAGGAATAACTCATAGGACTGACCAACACAACACCAAAACAAGTGAAGGGGAAAAAAATCCAGGGAGAAGGATAGGAGTTATTAAGGACAAAACACACTTCTCATTCACAGAGAGAAAGGATGATCAATGGATTTAGTCACAGAGAAATTCAAGCAGAAAATTGCTGCTGTTTATCTGCACAGCAGAAAAGTTTAACCAAAACAGAATTCTCAGGTCTAAGGAAGGCATCCACACATAGCTACCTGTGGGCAAAGAGACAGGAGATGGGTCTTTGAACCAACAGAAAATGGTCCAATCCTCTTGCTGCTAAGTTATATGAAGAGTAGAATTTTGATAGAGTAGGGTTCGTAGTTGAAATGCCTTGGGTCAAGGCTCACATCCATTACAGCCCCACAGAGTTTCAAAATTGTGTGAAATAAATAATCTCTTCAGTTCTAATGTGTGCCCTTGAGTGAAAATAATACCTCCCAAATAGTATCCAAAATGAATGTGAAAATGGTATATCGTCCATGGACAGTCTACCTTCTAAGACTGACAAATGTAAAATCATTACTGACAAAATGGAACATACTAGCAATTTCTCACCTGTTTTTTTAAAAATATATTTAAAGAGCAACTTAGAGCACAGTACATTGGCAAGTGCACTTTTCAAGCTTGAAGGGGAAAGGGGGAGGGAAACAGGAGACAAGAGACCTTCATCCAGCCCAAACTATGTCTGTCCTGGGTTACATTTCATGAGAGAAAATGGAGAACTCAATTATCTAGAGATGGCATAGTTGTGAGTGAAAAATGGCCACTCACAATTGAGAAGGATTTCAAAAGATGTCATCTCCAGCCCAGTATTTTAAAACTAGCTAGAAGAATAGCAGTCTATGTAAATGCCATGTGCTACTCCCTGCTGAGACTAAGAAGTGTGACAAACAGCCCAACTTTACTCTAGAAATTAACTTCAACACTCCCAATGCAAGAAAATGTAATTTTAAGGGAAACCACCTGCCTTACTGGCAGTTCTGTGATTTTAGGCCAAATATTAGGTCAATTTCTTCACCTTCATAGAGAAGAAATGAAAAAAAAAAATCTACAACAAGATGGCAAAGGAGTGATTGCATTAGAGTATCTGGATGGGATTAATATCCTGTGCTAAACATTGAATGACTATTGACCAATAATACCTCATTTCAGCAGAATTCTATCATGCACTCCCCAGTCTTTACACAACCAGGCCTACGAAAACCTTTACAGTTGCATTTTGGAGTTTCCACAATATTTTGTGTGTATTGTTTCCATTTGAACCTTATACTCACGAAGCTAATATTAGCTTCTGCAATAAACAACTGCTGAAATGTCAGTGATTGTATATATATATATATATATATATATATATATATATATACACACACACACTATATATACATATATACATATATATACATATGTATATCACACATATATATGAATATGTATGTAGATTTAAACATGTATATACACATATATAAATTATATAAAATGTATTTTTACTCTTATCAGACACAGTTAGCGCACAAGCTTCTAGATGATCACCAATCCTTATCAAGGGATTCTGTTATTCTCTTGGACTTTGTGAAATTCTGCATTTGATCAAAGTTGTGGGGGGGAGGGGACATGTAGGAGTTGTTTATGGTTTTAGAAACCAAATTTTATTTTGGCTTCTAGTTTTTCTTTCTCCATGTGGTTACCCGAGATGTCAGTCTTGTTTGGAAGTTTATTCCATTTACCCACAGGGACACGTGGATCAGGGCTGGCCAAGCATCCCTCATCTCTCAAGCATTCCTTTGATGCAATGTAGACCTCTGTGAACGGCGGTTCTCCTCTCTCCATGTCAAGTGTTGTCATAGTGACACTGGAAAAGTTCGAAAGGCACTTCTGTTCAGACCCGGAAAGGTTCTTCTCAGCCACCTGATTCCACTTGTACTCTACTGGCAAGAACTCACACAATCACACACACTCAATGTGAAGACTGAGGAGGATCATGTTGATCTGTATCCAGAAGCCGCCAAACTGTCTCTACCTAAACTTTTCTCCAGTGAAGAAAAGACCTCCTGTAGACAGTAAGCATTATTGTAAGAACCTCAAATTTCATTAGCATCATCATTCTCTTTAAGTAATTATACAAAGGGTTTCAATTTGATGGTTCCGTTTGCAAGTACAGTCCATCTTGATCAATACCCTTTTTATAACTCCTTTGAACAGCTAACTTATAGTCTAACAGAATGAATGCCAAGAAGCTGGCACTTGGGGTACCCAGGTAAGGGCTCAGGCCAAGGGGAGGGGCATCAATGAATAAAGAGTGGAAGAAAAGTGGCAGAATGCAGTGAAATAGGATTTATTCCTCTAGCCCTTGTGTTTTATAAAAGCATAGAGTATCATTAGAAGGATCATCATTTAATCAGTGAAGGACACTGGGTTTACTCATTGCTGAGAAAGAAAGTATTCCTCTGCTACTTCATTTCATTTTCAGGAGAGGAGCTGCTTTTCACCTTATATTGGGGCCTCCGAGGAATGATGTGGAGAAGTTTACAAGGACTTTATTTTCTCTGTCACCAGAACCCTACCAATGTGGGGCAAAAGACCCCATGAATTTTCCAGCTTTAGAAAGTCATCAGAGTTAAGTTTTAAAATGAAGCAGGAAATCCCTTCATGTGTCAGGAAACACCTCATTTATCATTTCAGATAACTTTAGTACCAACAAGAAAATATAAGCCAAGGCATGGCCATACTTGGGGCAAGTCTCCCCTACCCCCCAATTTCTTCACCTGAAACAGGTCTGAATCAATATTCACATAATGTAAGACAAAACGGCCACAGAAGTTTACTGCTAAAGGCTCTCAGTTCTTTTTGCCCAAAAGACAGTTATTTTCTTTCACCTCAAACAACTTCAGGATATTGCCCCGGGGCCATGGGAATATTTTGTTATTTTCTGTGTGAAATATTATATTCCCTGGTGAACACAGAGAGATTGTATTACTGTTCGCTGATTCCCTTAGTTGACCCAGCTAGCAGTAACGATGACCTCGACGCTCAGGGCCGCATCGGAATGTGGTGCTTTTCTGCAGGAGGACTGTAGAAAATGCAGAGATTGGAGAGAGAGAGAAAAAAAAATAACATAGAAAACCAAGGCATCTAAGCATCTTGAGCTCTCAGGGATGGGTAGGTCTGCCATGACCTCCGACACTCCAATGCCATTACAACCCCAAAATATACAGGCTGTTATGCTGTTTGGAAGAGAGAGCAGATAAGACCCTCATAATTCACGCCACTCACTAATTAGGGATCGCTGGGGAGAGCCAGTTGAAATATGACTTTGTCTCCACTGTGTTCTTATCTGTCCTTCAGTATAATTTTCTCTCTGATGATAGAAAGCAGCTGGAATAAGAATAGGAAAGATCTAGCACTTTAGTTTACTTAATTCCTTTTTTTCAACGACTCCTATAGCTCTGATATTTTCCTGAGGCTTGCAGCTTCTAGAGTGGAATAAAAGACACCAGAATACACAGTGAGTTGTGGTAACAAATTGTACCAGAATGATTCTCCTCTGGATTTATTGTTATTATTATGATATTTGTTTTTATTTTTACATTGTACTATGTTAAACCTGTACTTGTGCCTAAGATGGTGATCTACAAGACTGTCTGTTTGCATGTCCCTGGATCTCATTTATTAGGAAGTGAAGTATGTAATAGTGAAAAATAGCTCACTGGGTTCACTGCTTCTCTGGGGTATCTCTGCAGTGACATGGCTGGCTGCACACACAGTCAAAGCCTTGGATATAAATGGAAAGGGAGCAAGGACTCAGGACGTGAAAGGTGTTAGAGCCTCCTCCGCACCTGCTGGCAGCCTGTGACAGCCTAACTCCTCCTTCATTCTGTATAAGCTTGGAGACTCACAGGGCCTGGGGGTCACCAGGATAGCGTCTGCATAAACACATGCAAGCTTCATGATCAGTCATTTATTTTCTTGAAAGAATGTGTGTGTGTGTGTGTGTGTGTGTGTGTGTGTGTGTGTGTGTGTGTGTGTGGTCTCAGCTCACAGGGTGAGGTGGGGAACGTAGACTTCTCCACCTCCCAGGCTGTGAGATGCTTTTGCTCAAATCACCTTGAAGTCTCACTAGCTGTGAGTGGGGGAAAGAAAAGAAAAAAAAATCTCAAGTACCACAGACAAACCTTTGAAAGACTTAATGGGAAAAGAGGACTTGGGATATGAGCTTTTCAAACATCATGGTGGACTACAATAACAATTTGTGTTTCTGCATTTCTAGCAATATAAGTAACACCATTCTTTATTGCTGTAGACAGAAATTTTGGTTCTGCCAGCTATATCCTTGCAACTGATCTATGTTAGTGTACTTGCACTGTGTGCATAGCCCACTACTGGGCACCAAGGAAGAAATTACTTTCCATGAAGAGCAAAGTGTTGTGATACAGAGGACTAATTATTATAATGCAATCAGTAGATTTTGAAATATGCCCAGAGGCAAACAAGAGAGATGTTTAAGAGGGTAAGACATACAGGAGCCTTAACATTAATAATCCCCTATGGGCCCATCCCTGAATGAATGAGTCATTCTATATATTTAATACACTTGGGTCCTTCACCCTTCTGAACTACTAAGAGAAAAAGATATCCCTATAGAAAAACAAAGAAATCAGCTCATCTGTGGTAAGTCCAAGTCTAAACAAATGAAAACCTGTACCCAAGCTGTGAAGCTACAACACCAACTTGCCCACAGAGGAATCTCTATCTGAGAGAGGAGACAAGGGGACTAATCTGAGCTACCAGGTGATCGAGGAAGACTCCCCACAAGCTTAGAAAAGACCACACATGTTCAGGTCAGGAAGCTTTCTCTGCACAGATATGTTGCTTTGTTATAGTCACCTGCTCTTAAATTCTACAATCTAGTGAAAGTCCACACATATACTCTTCCACCATTTATGGTATAGTTGAGGAATCTGAATGTCAAATAAATGAAGACCTTTTGTGCTAAATTATGTGGATTATGGAGATAAGACTGGAACTTGTACAGGTGGACCCATTGCAACAATGAGATGTACAAGTTGTTATGTCGAAAAACAAACTTTACAACTTTGGTTGGGGGGAGGATCGGGTGGGAGGAAGTGAGGGGAGTATGGGAAGGGATGGGAAGGGGAAACAAAGAGGAGGCAACAATGCTTGATAAGAAACGTACTCATTATCTTGCCCATGTAATTGTAATTCCTCTGTATGGTATTCTCACAATAAAAAAAAAAAAGACTGGAAATTGTTAGGTCTTCTCTGAATTATGGTTTACCTGAAGACACCAATGCCTCTGCACTTTTCACATTTCAAATTTTAGTTTCAGCCAATTAGAACAGAACAAAAAACCCAGAAATGAATCCAGAGACATATAGCCATCTAATATTCAATACACGAACCAAAGACATTGGCTGGAAGAAAGCCAGCTTCTTCAACAAACAGTGCTGGTAAAATTGGATATCCACATGCAGAAAACTAATCTATTACCTTGCACCACTATCAATTCAAAATGGACCAAAGACCTCAATGTAAGACCAGATACCATGAAACTATTACAGGAAGGGTAGGGCAGACTCTAGGGCTCTTAGGCATATGTGGAAGCTTCCTAAGATCTAGAAACACAACAAATCAAAGAAAGACCTAATAAATGGGATTGAATCAAACTTATTTAGGTTTTCTGTTGCACTTATAGCCTAAGGATTTCTGATACATCACAAGTCACCAAAATGTTTCGTGCAAGTGATTAACATTTTCACAATCATGTTGGCCCTAAATCAACATCTATTAAGCATGCTGTCAAAGAGACCCAGTCATCAGGTCTATGAGGATAAGACAAGAGAGTTCTTATCACATCCACATAGGCCTTCAAATCTTGCCTACTGTTTCGTACAGCATAGAGTTAAAGCTGTTTCTTTGAGCTCAATCATACATGATGGCTAAGCGTTTCACTTAATGTGTTCATTTAACAGTGGTTGGGTATCAGATACCCTCAAGTTAAAAGTATGCTTCTCAAGGCTGGCTAATTCTATTTTACCTCCCACCTATCTCTTCTAGCTTTAGATCATTTCTATCATATTACATTACTATTTTTCATCTGAACTTGTGAAGTTCAATGAATGACAGATAAGTTTTTGTTTGCTTTTACTACAGCTATTTTATATGCATTGGATCAATGGTTTATATATTTCAAGTGAACAAGACTTGAGGAGAAAAAGAGAGATGGAGAGAGGAGACTGAGATACAAAGTAGTGATGGGGTGAAAGAAGAGAGAGACAGAGAAAGAGAAATCTTAACTATAAAAGCCTTCTAAGCCAGGCACCTGTGCCTCATGCTGGTAACTCTAGCTACTCAGGAGGCTGAAATCTGAGAATCAAACTTCAAAGCCAGTCCAGGCAGGAAAGTCCATGAGACTCTTATTTCCAAAACAATCAGAAGTGCAGCTGTGGCTCAAATGATAGAACAACAGACCTAAGCATAAAAGCTCAAGGACAAACTCTGAATTCAAGCCCCAAGACTAGCACCAAAAAAAGGAAGGAAGGAAGGAAGGAAGGAAGGAAGGAAGGAAGGAAGGAAGGAAGGAAGGAAGGAAGGAAGGAAGGAAGGAAAAGAAGGAAAGGCCTGAGATGAACAATGGAAAATTATGGTAGCAAATTTTGCACCCGATCTATGGCCACAATAAAAACTTAAAATTTTTACTTGTCTCCTCCAAGAAGTCACAGCAAAAATAAATCTAGGTTTACAGTCCACACTAGTGATTCTATCTCAGATTTTCTAATCTGGGAAACAGTATGCAAACTTTCAGATAGGAACCCCAGATGTATATTACTGAAAGTGTTACACAGGGAAATGCATTAGTTCCAGCTTTCTAAGAGCTCCTTTGTGGCCCAAGAGTACCTGGAGCTAAATTGTGTTTGTTTCACAACACGTTACAGAGAGAAAGACAGGCTTAGAACCAAACTCCCACCTTAGCAAGCACACAGAATGCAAGCATGGATCTCTATGCAGAGAAAGGACAGTAGATTATCTCTCCTGTTTTCTTTTGTGACTGGTTGGCTCCATTTCCTTACCTCGTAAAGTGAGGGAAAATGCAATGTATACTTTTTGTGATGATCATCCTGCACCAGGTATTTGGGATGGATTATCTCATTAAATACTTATTAATAACCAAGAAATAAATATAATTTGTATTATCTTTTATGCAGAAAATGACAAGAGCAACGTATCATTGGTGTAAGCAGTAGCTAGCCAGGAAATAGCAAAACCTGGACTACAACATGGACTCAAACCATACTGTTGATTTCAAGTAATCAGGCATGAGTTAATACGATAATTTCTTTGTAAGATAATTGTTGCTCCTGGAATTCATTTCTCTTGATTCATTTTCTTGGTTCACTTGAAGTCAAGTCATTCACTCTAGCTATACTGGAGGAGAAGTAGCTAGGATTAGACTCCTTTTGTTGTGCTGGACTCTTAAAGAAAAAGGAAATCTCATCTCAAAGTGAATGATGATGATGTAGAATCACAGACGTCTGAGACTGTTGTGCTAGAAAAGGTCAGCAGGAAAGCCAAAACCAATAAAAGCACCAGGAGGCCCTGCAGTATCTGTGAACGAGGCCCTCAGCAATGATGTGATATGGTCAGGTCAATCAAAAACTTTGCTCAGCTCAAACAGACTCATCTTTTCCAGATACCCAGAAGAGTTTCTCATTCAGGCTTCTCCTAGGCAAAACTCTTCACCATCTTTTCCACGATTTGTCTCTCTGACTTATCTTTGGAAAGATTTCAACTCATGGTATAAATGCAATAAGATAGAGAGAAAAAGCTTTCCTTCCTATCCACTTAGGCATATGTACAAGGTCAGATGTCCCATTTCAGGCTAAATATAGTTTATTATTAGGTATATCTTGCTACCTAAGGGAGAGGAGCATAGATCCGAAGTTTGACTTCTTTCCCCCTCTTTCTTTTGTTCCTTTATAACTTACAAGTTCAAGGATGTGGACATTGTTAAAATACTTGACCTAGAAAAATAGTCACAGCAACCTTCTCTCCTGCTGGCTGCACAGGGTTGATAAATTACACCAAACATTCTTAATTTCGCTTCTAGGACTTGGCTTTGCAGGTGGAAAATGCCTTCTTCCCCGCATTTGAAATTTAAAAAAAAAATAGATGACACACTTGAAGGCCTATTGCACTTCTTAAATGTGTCTTCTATACCACTCTGTACAAACAAAGGCATGAAGATATTTTTCTATGCTGATGAAATTACAGTTAAGCAGTAAGTAAATGGAAGTAGTTTGGAGATGCAGTCTAACAATGTAGAAATTTTGTTCCACCCAACTACATGGACTACATAGATGTTTTTCACTTTTCCCAAATGTTAACTGGAATTCCTTTTTCTTTCTTTTTCTCTTTTTATTTTTGGTCACTGTGGGACTTGAACTCAGGGCATAGGTGCTGTCCCTGAGCTCTTTGGCTCAAGGCTAGTGCTCTACCACCTTGAACCACAGTTCTGCTTCCAGTTTTCTGGTGGCCAATTTGAGATATGAGTCTTACAGACTTTCCTTCCCAGGCTGGCTTTGAACTGTGACCCTCAGATCTCAGCCTCCTGAGTGGCTAGGATGACAGGCGTGAGCCACCAGTGCCCGACTTTGAGTCTTCTTTTTATGTACAGTACAATCTCTAGCCAATTGCTTAGTTCCTATAATATTCCCTAACTGACCAGGATTATTCTTCAACAAGCAATAGAAAAGGACCTGGCATATGAAGAACTGTTCAAAACATGCATACAAGTTTCAACAGCCTGGAGAATTCTTTCAATCTTTTTATGTGTGAGGTCAAGAAAAACAGAACCAAGACATAAAGCCAAGCTTTGGAAGTATTAACTGCAGCTTTCTCAGAAGCCTGAGTTATACATTCCACTTCAAACAGTTCATCCTTATGAAAAAACTCAGAGTACTTTTCAACACTTTAAAACACCTAACATATGGAATTTTCTCTAATAAATCCATACATTTGAGAACCATGATTATGATAACATGGGGAGTCTTGCCATTATTTGTAAAATTGTTGACTGTTTTCAATAACTCAATTTTCCCTTAGAATTTACATGCATTAGTTTGCAAATCAGCTCCCATAGGCAGCATGTACAATAGTAGAATGGCCCATTTTTTTAACAAACAAAATAACACAAAACAAAATGTCTTTCTATTCCAGTAAATGCATCTGTTGCTCTCAGTTTCCAACGCTGTCTAAATTCTCATCATTTCAGGCTCAACCTGACTAAATGGCATGTATCTATGTTAGGCCCTCTGCTGAGTGTCTTAAACAGAGTTTGAGTCCAAATGTATGGGGTCTTTGAATATAGTTCTCATCATGTCTACTTTCTGGAGAGAGATGAAGGAACTAATCCAGGTAGACCCAGCTTCTTACAGCAGTGTCAGACTCAGGCCTGATTCTTCATTCTTCTGACTCATGTCACTCTTGCTATCAAGCATGGTCCTCCTTAGACTCCAGGACGGCCTGCCTCAACTCATGACTGGCTGCCTCAACTTCTCTGGGGTTTATCGGTCCCACTTCAGATCTACTGAGAAACTCAGCGGATGAGAGCCAGTGTTAGCAAGCCCTGTAGATGGTTTAGATACCCAGCCAACCATGGGAACATTGGCTGTCTCTTCTCTGTTGAACATCCTGACTTTGCGCTCTTTAGGTGGATCTGGTTAGCCCCACCTACTTCATTTATTTTGTGAATCACTCAATCTCTGTCTTTCTCCCTCCTTTCTTTTCGGTTTCCATCTCTCTACCTCTCTCTTTCTCCCTCTCTTTTTCTCTCCTCTCTGCTGTCTTTCTGTGTTTCTCTCTGTCTCTCTCTTTTTTCTTTTACTCTCTCTCTCTCTCTCTCTCTCTCTCTCTCTCTCTCTCTCTCTCTCTCTCTCTCTCTCTCTCACACACACACACACACACACATACACACACACACACACACTTTCTCCCATGTGTGATGGTATTGAGGCTCAAATACACGGCCTGAGCTATGTCCCTCAGCATTTTTGCTCGAGGTTGGTGTTCTACCCCTTGAGCCTCAGCTCTACGTCCAGTCTTCTGTTGGTCATGAAGGTAAGAGTCTTTCATATTTCTCTGGCTTTGAGCTGTGGTCCTCAGATCTCAGCCTCCTGACTAGGATTTATAGCTGTGAACCGCCCCCACCCCACCCCAAACATCCACTCAGTGTTCAGACCATTACTTAGCACACAGATACAAAGGAAACTCTCTGTGTGTGAAGGATTGAAACATGAAAGGAATCATCTAGAAACTGTACCACACAATTTGGCCATCCATTCAAGCCTATCTGATACAGAGAGCCATCTCCATTTGCAATATTTATTCTTATTCCCTTCTCATGGTCCATGAGCCTTCTCATAAAGCACTGCATGTTAGTAGCAGAGGGTTCAAATAAAACTCACCTGCTGATTTCACACCTATACTCCTCAAATTATATTGTGTATTACTGTATATAACCAGTGCATCTCTGATAATTGTCAGTCAAATGATATCTGAAGCCTTGCAATGCATTAGTAGAAACCCAATAACAATGAATCCCTGTAGGAAATAAAAATCCATTTCATAAAGTGACTGACTCCCTCATAATTTAACTTTGGAATGCTAATCCTGTTTTCCTTATGCTGAACATATAAAATTTCATTTGTAGATGGCAAAATAGTATAATCATTAATTTTTAGTGCCTGCTTTATTTGGTACCCACAATCAAACTAGCTAAATTGCATATATTATCATGAGCCTATTTAATCTCCATAAAGCCCTTTGAAGATAGCATTGTCATTGTTTCTTTTGGGAGACAAAGATACTCAGAATCAAGAAGGATGGAAACTTGCCTGCATGTGATCACATGGCAAGCAATGCAAAAGCTGGGATAGGAAGCCTAGATCTGAAATACCCTTCTATCTACCTTATTAATTTCACCTCTGTGAGAAAAAAAAACCCATAGACATACTTTAATTAAATCAAATACCTGACAAAAGAATAGAAGAGGAAAAAAATAGGGTAGGGGTGAGTTGGGAAGGATGGGTGAGACTGTTGAAAAAGTAACATTTGATAGATATTCTGTATTCATAAACTGCTTGGTTAAATGGGAACTAAAAATAAACAAATAACTATTTTAAGACGTAGTTGAGCCCTTTGATCTGGAAGTATAAAATATATGATTAATTGAGTTCAAAAGGAGCAATGATCAGCCCGTAGTAGCAACCACCTCTATTAACTTGGAATTTTCTCACTGTTTGGAGTTCTACCAGGTTAGCCAACACTTTAGTTTCTAGTTACCTAACCTAGGTAAGATTACATGACTTTTGCAACTGGAGGGTCCCAGTATCAATCTTTGAACACAAGAGTGAAAGCTGCCTTTTCCCTACTTTTTAGGTATGTTTACATATACTTTTCTTTTTTTGTCCATTGTGGGACTTGAACTCTGGGCCTGGGCGCTGTCCCTCAGCTCTTCAGCTCAAGGTTAGCACTCTGCCACTGGAGCCACAGCGCCACTTCCGGTTTTTTGGTGGTTCATTGGAGATAAGAGTCTCATGGACTCTCCTGCCCAGGCTGGCTTTGAACCGTGATCCTCAGATTTCAGCCTCCTGAGTAGCCAGGATGACACCAGCGCCTGGCTGCATGTGCTTTTGTATCTGCCATCTTGTTGATCTCTTGTAAGTGGGCTGAAGGAAGTTGAGGGTATAGCACCTAAGCGATGCTTGCCGAGGTAGGGATGTGCCAAGTCTGCGTCGGTTAGTGTTTCGCACGTGAGTTTCTATATCTTGTGTAACAAGGACTTCCACCACTCAGTGTTGACTGCCCCTAATCCTCTACTGCCCTTCCGCCCCACCAGCCACACAGAGTGAAAATTAAACCTGGTTCTTTGACCCAGCCCTTCCATTCTTCCTGGCTGCTTGCTTGCTTCTTTCTCGGCACTATCTCTTACATCTGCCTAGCTATAGTGCCTAGTCCCCTGGTGTAGCCTTTACATAATAGGGGATTCTAAAGCTACCTGTGGTCAAATCAGGCATTCAACTACTTGTATCAGAATATACCCTCTTGTCCCTGGCTGTCACTTGATTCAACAGTAGCAATCCTGTTTGTGAAATTATGGCTGCTTAGTCAGTGACACACTAAAAGGAAAAGTCAATAAGAGCAGAAACAGGTGGAAAAGAAACATCCCAGAGTCAATCTTTTAGCTGAAGTGGATTTCTAATTCGTTAGTCCTCTGATGTAGGACCAAGGCCTTCTCTCTGCAAATGGACTTTCTGCTGGCTTGTTCTACAACGTCTTTCTGCAAAAAAAAATAAAAAAATAAAATAAAAAATAAAAATCATACCCATGAAGCTACATCCCTGATTTTCAGTTTCTCCAAAGTGGAACAAGAACTTAAAGACTTGCAGAGCAATCTCAGAAAAGAATCCATCTAAATTTTAATGATCTTTCCCAATCTTATACATTTGTCTAAACTCACACCTAATTTCACAGCAATTACTTTTTTAGCAAATCGCCTTCATCAAATCTTTCCAAAGCATTCAACTTCGTCTTCATAGACACAACATCTTGCTTTCCTCTAACACTAATATTTCACCAGTTTACATAAGGTTTAATGAAACTAAGCAATTACAGTAACAGATGCGCAAGCAGTTTAAGCAGAAATGGCGACAAATACACCTGGTTTGTGGAAAACATCCTTCTCCACCCATAGAGAAACAGGAGCTTGTAGAGATCTTCGTGGGCCCTGTATTGCCTAGCAGGGATTCTGCTCACCATGGAAATCAGGTGTGGAGAGGAGCACTTTGGTACTCAGTGTATGTTAAAAGTGAACGTTGGTCACCAATAGTGGGCACCCACTTACAGGAAGGTTTATCTATGTCTGTCATAGAATCTATTAGGAATGACGCATTGGTTTGAAGGTGATCCCCAAAGTTCATCTGCTGGAAACATCATCCCTTCTGAAATTGGGAATATTGAGAGATGGAATCATTTAGAAGTTTGAGGACCTAAGGGCTAGAATTTCGTGAAGGAATTAAGATTGAGAGCTCAAGAAAGGGTAAGAGTTGGGCTCTCTCTTGTTTTGGTGAATGCTCTTCATTAACCCCAGGATGCCTTCTATTAAGGCATGGTACAGAACAAAGGCCCTTAAACAATAGAAGATTCACTTAAACAATAGAAGCCAATGAATCTTCTATTGTTTATAATTTTTCCAGTCTGGATTCTTCTGTTATGGTACCTTAACATGGCAGACTAAGAACAGATGGTTGAAGCCTTCTAACAGTTGAATGTAACTGGGATTTTTATCAATCCTCTTCCTGACAAAATCCATAGGAAGTTCTCTTTTTTGGTTTTTCCATTGGAGGGTTTGGGAGATAACAAAACAGCCTGCTTCATAGTTAGAGGGTTAAAACCTTCTCTCGAATACCGAGTCAAGACGTTTCCCTCGGTGGAGTCTAAATTCATGCTCCTGATGTTCAACGAGGATTCTGTATGCAGAGTTCCTGGTGGATGGTTTGCCTTGAGTCCTCTTTCTTCTGGGCATATTCTATTTGGAGTTACTCATTTCCCACTCACCAAGAATTGAAGCTACTTGACTTCAGCTAGTAAAACTTAGGGTACTGTTTCAAGTCATATGTCTTCTCATCGAATTCGCTTATCTCTCTCAGAAATAATGTCATATTTAGTTTATTGCCAGCCCACATTTCCAGGTCCTTATTACTAGAATTAAATCTATTTTAGACCACGTGAGATCTTCAACTCAACCGAAGTTTTTCTCGGGGAAACATAGCCCCACAGTAGGCTCAAGCGGCAGTGCACCACTCCCCCGATGATTTGAAATGAATACAGGAACACACACTTCTATCTTGGAGAAAGAGGATATGAGCTATGTCATCGTGACCCCACAAAGCGCAGTTCTCACACAGGGAAAGAGAAGGGTCCATACTGTCCAGCCTCTGCTCTCCAGGGAAGGAAGGGATCTGTACAAATGCTTCACCAGTGCCACCGGCCTGCCATGGATGAGCTGACCCTGCTTCTGAAGTCAGCTGCTGTGTTAGCCTATGAGAAAGGAGCACTTTGTGTGAGACCCCGAGGAATAATTAATCATCCTAGGCAATTACCTCAGTCCTCAAACCAGCTCCCCATCGAGCTCCCTGACACCACCTCTCTTAATTTCCTGGGACTTGGCAGTTCTACCTCTCATCCTCCAGCTAGCCACCAGCCATGGAAGCAAATTAAGGCTCTCTCTCCCCTGTGGCCAACTGGAGCAGATTCTATTTTGAAGAAAATGACAGTATTCACAGGTAACTGACTTTTCACTTAAGTGACAAAAGACTCCTACCAAAGGAACCTGGATTGTGTATTCGTCCTCTTTTTTATTTTTTTTTTAAGTTTTTTGGATATACGTATTCCTATCTTAGAGATCCTAGTGATGACCCTTACACAAAAGAGCAGCCACCTCCCATCTTAAGTTTATGTAGATACTTCACCTCCATTATCATGGATGCTAAGCTTTGGATGTGTTTTGAGTGGGGGCCACTAAAGCTCAGCTGCTGAAATGTAATCTCTGTCATAAAGGTAGGAAGTAGGAAGACTTCATGAGCCCATAGCGCCTAGAGCTGAGGCTTCAGCGAGGGGGGACGAAGAGATGAGAATCCAATAGGGCTCCTGATATATCCAATTGGTTCCATCTTCAGTGTAGAGCCCCGTGGCTGGATTTTGATGTTTTATAAGGAGACAAAGAGCCTTGAGCGTAGCAACTTGACAGGTAGAGATCAGGGGGACTACAGGTCCAGGGTGGGGGTGGGGGTACAAAGAGAAAGGTTGTGAAACTAAGCCTCCATCGCAACCCATGGCTGGCTGCCCTGGTGTGTGCCTGTTATCCCCAGAAACACGGGGAAGCATATATACGAAGCCCACTAGTCCACAGGGGGGGCCTGGGCATAAAGCAGGACTCTACCTTGGAAATAACCAAATGTTTGCAGGGTGCTGGTAGCTCATGCCTGTCATCCTAGCTACTCAGGAGGCTGAGATCTGAGGATCAGGGGACAAAGCCACCCTGGGCAGGAAAGCCCATGAGACTCTTATTTCCAATGAACCACCAGAAAACCAGAAGTGGTGCTGTGGCTCAAAGTGCTAGACTTGAGTCAAAAAGCTCAGA